>NW_015386274.1:635896-683061 GCF_001527695.2 Protobothrops mucrosquamatus | reverse complement strand
TTATTATTATTATTATTATTATTATTATTATTATTATTATTATTATTATTATTATTATTATTATTATTATTATTATCTAGCTAAAATTAGCAAAAAAACATCCTCAGCACCATCTTCTACTATCCCCAGTCCTGTGTATCAGAGATAAATTGACGCTATGTTACAGCAAATAAAAAACCAACAGCTTCCAGAAGGAAATGCAAACCACATTACAACTAATCCAGGAGGCTATTACCTCACACAAAGAAGACACGAAGAGAAATCATGAAGAGACCAAAGATAACTTGATAAAAAGAAGGAAGAAATTCATGACCTGAAATCCCAATTAGAAAACTTTCAACTGAAGATTACAAAGAATGATTCAGAAAGTAGAAGATTACAAAGAATGATTCAGAAAGTAGAAGATTACAAAGAATGATTCAGAAAGTAGAAGATAAATCAGTAAAAACAGATCAAAAGCTGGAAGAAATAAAAGATGAAAATCAAAAATTGATGCAAGCAAATAAAGAATTGAAAGATTCAATAGTGGTTTTGGAAATGGAAAAGGCATCTCATTTTTTAAGATTTCAGAACATAATGGAAGACAAGGAAGAAGATCTTGCTGACTTGATGACAGAACTGCTGGCTGGAGCATTGGAAATTGGAAAACAAGAAATGGAAGGAGAGATTTATCAGACATTTAGAGTCAATTCACGTTATGCAAAAAGAAACAAAGTCCCTAGAGAGGCACATATTAGATTTGTCAAAAAATCAACAAGAGGTGAGATATTGAGAAGAGTCAGAGATGACCCACTATAATACAAGGAAAAAGAAATTGTAGTCTTGAAACAGATACTTAGGAGGATAAGGGACTCACGAAGAGACTATCAATTCTTGACCAAAAAACTAATTAAAAAAGGAGTGAATTTTAGATGGCTGATGCCGGAGGGGATACTATTCATTTGGGACTCCAAAAGATACAGATTGTATTCTGTCTTTAAAGCAATGGAATTTTATGAGAGACATAGAGCGTTTTTTGAAGAAGTAAGCTTGGAATTTCAACCAGAATGGGAATCTAGAAAACAGGAAGAGACAGCAATAGAAGGGGTGGCCAAACAAAGGGAAGAAGAAGACACAAAAAACATAAATCAAGAAGAAGGGGCAAAGGAAAAAGAACAGAGACTGATAAGAACAACTAGAAGAATAAAACCTAAATATAATTGAAGAAGATAGAGAATATAAATGGATTGAATTCCCTCTTAAAAATGAAAAAAAATCTTTACATGACTACAAAAACTAAAAATGGATATAGTTTGACTTCAAGAAACACATATTAAAAGTCAACATTATAAATTTTTGGAATGTCCCAAAATTGGGAAGCTTTTCTTTCCATCAGCACAACAAAAGAAAAGAGGAATAGCTATATATATTAAAGAAACAATGAACCCCAAACAAATTTATGCAGATGAAGAAGGAAGAATACTAATGGTGGAAATGATGTTAAACCAAAAACAGACATTGATGGTAGCAATTTATGCACTGAATAACAAATAAGAAGAATTTTATCAAAAATTACATAAGAAAATAGTGGAAATAGAATATAAAAATATTTGCTTAATAGGAGACTTTAATGCAATTGTAGATGGAAAGCTAGACTACAGAAGTAGTAAAATAGGGGGGAAAGGTAGGAACATTTTACCTTTTTTTAAAATGGCAGAAGAAATTTGTATACAGGATATGTGGAGAGAGAAAAATCCAAAGAAATCTCAATATACATTTTACTCAAATAGGCATGAATCATGGTCTAGAATCGATATGATATGGATATCTGTTGAACTAAGAATGAATATACAAGAGATTGAGATAAAGATGACGTGGAGAGGAACAAAGAAAAAACTAAGATGGACATTGAATCAACCTTTACTGAAAGAGAAAGAATTTATACAAAAAGTAGCAAAGGAAATGGATTTTTTTCTTTAAAGAAAATAAGAAAGAAGATACATCACTCCAAAACACTTGGGACACAGCCAAAGCATATTTTAGAGGATTAGCCATAACTCGCATGGCAAAAAAGAAAAAGGAAAAAAAACAAGAACAAACAAAGCTAAAGGAAGAATTGACAAAATTAGAATTAGAACTACAAAGAGACCCACAAAAGAAGATGCTTAAAAAACGAATGGAGATAATAAAACACAAATTAAGTTTAATAGAAGCTGAAGAAATGGCCCAACAAATTAAAAGAGCAAAACAAAACTTTTTTTGAAAATGCCAATAAGCCGGGTAGATGGTTAGCCTATAAATTGAAAAAAGAAAGAGAGAAAAAACAGATAAATAAAATGCAAGATGTGAGAGGCGATTTACAATGCCAAAATGATACAATAAAAAAAATTAAAGAATTTTATGAAACAGTTTATGATAAAGAAGAAACTACTCAGGAAAAAATAAAGCAATATATAGAAAATGCTAACCTACCAAAAATTCCAGAGAATTTCAAAAACATGTTAAATGAGAAAATAACAGTGATGGAGCTGATTAAAGCTATAAAAAGACAAAAAAAATGACAAGACACCAGGCCCAGATAGGCTACCCACATAATTTTATAAAAGCCTACAAGATATACTAAGCCCATTAATGCAAGAAGTATGTAATAAAGTATTAACAGAGGCCAAACTACCAAATACCAAAATACCAAAATAAGATTCAGATTTGACTCAGATAAAGAATTATAGACCAATATCTTTATTAAATGTGGATTACAAAAATTTTGCTTCAATAATAGCAAAAAGACTGAAGAGATTTTTGATTGAATTTATATATCCAGACCAAAATGGATTCTTACCAAAGAGACAAATAAAGAACAACCTAAGAATGATTTTACATAATCTGGAATATTACAAAATGCATCCAGAGAAACAAATGGCATTAATTTTCTTAGATGCGCAGAAACCTTTTGATAATGTCAACTGGCAATTTATGGTACAACAATTAAACTATATGGACTTTCGAGAAAACTTTATAAATATAATCAAAACAATTTACCATAGACAAATGGCTAAAGTAATTGTAAATGTAGATTTTACAGTGAAATTTAATATTAAAAAAGGCACAAGACAAGAGTGTCCACTATCTCCATTATTATTTATTTTAACTCTGGAAGTGCTGAATAGAAATGTTAGACAGGACCCAGAAATTAAAGGTATAGAGAAAAAGGATGAAAAATATAAATTACAAGCATTTGCGGATAATTTAGTATTCATACTAGACCAGTGATGGCGAACCTTTTAGAGATTCAGTGCCCAAACTGCAACCCAAAACCCACTTATTTATCACCAGGTGCCGGGTGGGCGTGGCCGCGGTGGTCATGGCAGACTGGGTGGGCGGGACCAGGGTGGTGGGGGCCAGTTGCTCACCATCTCTAGGGCATGGCACGAGTGCCCACAGAGAGGGCTCTGAGTGCCGCCTCTGGCATGCGTGCCATAGGTTCGCCACCACTGTACTAGACAATCCCTTGGAGATAAGCCCTAAATTATTGATAAAGATTGAAAAATTTGGAAAAGTAGCAGGACTGAAAATAAACAGAGATAAGACTAAAGTGATAGTCAAAAACTTTACAGATAAACAAAAAAACCAAGTGTCAAAAAAACAGATCTCCAGATAGTTAAGAAAGTTAAATACCTGAGGATATTAAAAGAAGATAATTATCTTAAACTATTAACACAAATAAAATTAGATTTGGAAAGATGGAAAAATTTACAACTATCAATGTTGGGAAGAATAGCGATGGTGAAAATGAATACTTTACCAAACTACTTTTTCTATTCCAAACTATATCTATAAAATTAGAGAATTTTTTTTGATGGGTTAAATGCATTGATTTTGAAATTTATCTGGCAAGGGAAAAAAGCCAGAATGAGACTGAAATTGCTACAAGAAGCAAAAGAAAATGGAGGATTTGGGCTACCAGACTGGGTTCTATACTATCAAGCAGCTGCATTAACATGGTTAAAAGAGTGGATAACCCTTAGACAAAAAAGATCACGATACCTAGAAGGACATGACCTACAACTTGGATGGCACACTTTTCTATGGTATGGGAAGAACAAAATCCATAAATACTTTCATAATCACTATATAAGAAATGCCTTGCTTTTGACATCGGAAAAGATAAAAAATGAAAATTTACCGGTATATGAAAATACCAGGATGGATCTCAACAATGGAAGCATTAGTGCACCCAAATTTAATCAACCATGAGAAACTTGTGACATACAGAGACATTTTGAATATTGATAGGAAATTACAAACTAAACAAGAATTGGAAGAACAGGGCATTGAGCTCTCATGGTGGCCACACTTGCAAATGCAAATGAGATACGAAAAAAATACTAAAACATATGGTTTTTATAAAGATCAAATAGTGTTTGACCAGATATTATTGGAATCAGATGAAAAACTGATTAAGAAACTCTATACATTTTTGTTAAACCGGAAGATGGAAGATGAACAAGTTAAAGAAACAATGATAACTTGGGCAAAAAAATTTGGGCACAATGTATAATTAGAAAAATGGCAAAACCTGTGGGAAAGAAACTATAAAATAATAAGGGCAGCTACTTATAAAGAAAATCTATATAAAATGTTTTACAGATGGCATTTACCACCTGCAAGATTAGCAAAAATGTTTAAAAACATGTTTAGTAATTGTTGGAAATGTAGGCAAAAGCCAGGCATGTACTATTACCTCTGGTGGACATGCCCTAAAGCAAAACAAAATTAGTCAAAAATACACATGTGGTTAGAAAAAATGTTAAGAAAACATGTAGATTTTAAGCCAGAACTATTTCTTCTAGATATAATCACAGAGAACTATGATAAAAATGTATATATTTAATATTACATGTATTAACAGCACCAAGAATTACATTTGCATGGTATTGGAAAAATGAAGAAACACCATTGGAAGAAGACATAATTAGGAAAATCTTGGATTGTGAGGAAATGAATAGGCTTACGTTGAAAATGAAAGGAAAAGAAGATACAGAATATTTTCAAATATGGGATAATTTTTATAAATGGCTAGAAAAATGGAGTAGAGGGTAGGAATGGAAGCTGCATTACTATTAATGTCAAATATGTGAACCCAGACAACACATTGTTTATTAAGCTCTAAAGATTTGTAACTATAAAAACTTAATAAAATATCTACTTCAAAAATAGAAATCTGAATTCTCTTGGGCCAGTAGAGGATCTTGCAGTTGAGGAGGAGTCATTACTTTCATCAAGGTATTCAGTGGGGAATCCAGCAACAAATCAGAGGATGGGCAGGTGATACTTGCCAATCTCAATGACACAGAGCCAGATGCAGCATGATTTAACATCTTTTTGCCCAACATCTCTGCAGAAGCCCCTCACGAGGCAAGCAATGTTAAATGGTGTCAATGTCATCCACTCCGAAGAAGACCCTCAAGAGCTGATGCAGGATGTATATGAATCAAGTCATCCCTTGGAGGAAGCCACAATGGCTGCTGATGAACTCCCAACCCAATATAATAACCTCACAGTTTCTTCTTTTCAAAACCATATTTCATCTTTCCCTTCTAACTTGGAATATAACTGGCTGGTCAGTCCCATCAAAAGACCAACTTTTTTTGACTATATATCACAATTTGATGTCATCTTTCTACAGGAACCTGGGTCTCTTCAGAGGTGGAGTTAGATGGCTACTGGGTTAACTCTATCCCAGCTGCCCCGAGCAGGATGGGTGGGAGATCTAAAGGTGGTACAGTGATCCTAGTTAGCACAGCTCTGCAATTTAAATGTGTCTCACTGCCATGGGTTGTGACTACCTTTCTCTCATCCAAACAGGTGGAGATTTTGCTTTTAAATATTTATATTCCCCCTCTTGATAAGAACAATCTGGTCAACAATATTTGGAGCACATAGAAAATTTTATCTCTAGTTGTTTAGGCAAATATCCCACAGCTGCAATAATTATAGGCGGCAATTTAAATGCTAGGATGGGACCAAATGATTATACACTATTTAACCAATTTAAGATCCATTATGAGGAGAACGTACTAGACAAACCCTTATATTTTAGAGAATTTAAAGACCTAAAAGCTAACAGTACAAGTCTATGTGCAAGGCAGATGATTGCACATCTGGACCTATGTATTCTTAATAGTTCCATAAATGGAGACCACCCAGCAGAATATACCTATTGGGGTGCAGGAAGAAAATCTACAGTTGATTACTGGATAGTATCATGTGACCTTCTGAATTTTGTACAGAAGATGGAGGTAGCTAACTCAATCTATCCACCAAGGCTTGATAACTATAATACCCAGTTGAGAATTAAATGGACTGAGAAAAATGCAACTGAAGTCACCAAATGGATGCAAGCCTCAGAAACTCTAGAATTGTATGCATATCTCATAGAAAGTAAATTTCAAGGATTATATCTAGATGGGTTTGAAACCTTAACTGCCAATCTAAAATCAGTTCTCATGAATGGAACACTGCCTCATTCCAGAAAGTGGGTTATAAAGAATAGAAAATGGCTTGATCTGGACTGTGTACAGTAAAAGAGGTAATATGATAAGGAGTACAGAAAAAGTAAAAACTCCCCTTCTGAGGATCAAACTGACTATCTAAGGTGTTTGAAGGCTCAATATACCCTTTTAAAAGAACGACATTGAAGGAATCCTGGCTTAAATAATTCAATCAGTTAGGATGAAAGATATATCCCTTTTTTGGTGTATCACTAGAAGATTGGGAAAATCATTCCCTGTTCTGCCCCGCTCGCTCGCTCACTCACTCATACACACACACACACACACACACACCCCTGTGGTTTAGTGAGTTTATTAACATTCCCCAGCAATTCCCTTCACCAAAACCCAGAACTGTCCCAATTAAATCCAGCCACTAGCAAACCAAGGTTAGTCCACAGAGCAATGGCTAAATAGTCCACAACACACTTGAAAGTTTCTCAAACAAAATAACTCCACCAGACAAACTTATATAGCTCCACCAGGCAAACTTAAATTCACATACAAGAGAGCTCATGAGGCAAGAACGATTCAGTTCCAAACATGATGTCAATCCAGAATGAGGCAGAAATCACAACCAGAAAACACACAGCTAGAAAACAAACATGTTGTTCCCAGCAATGCCTCCATCTGTCTGCTGTGATAAATAGCCAACTTCTTGTGCAGTCCATCAAGATGGGTGGGGCTTTCTTCTCTTGAGTAGTCGGGCTGACCTTCTCTGCTCCTGCCTTTTCTCTGCCGTACGTGTTCTTGGATGAGGTGCAGAAGGCAGTTCCTCCTCTTCTTTGCTGGCTGTCTGCCACTGCAAGCTTTCCCCAAGCTTTCCCTCAGCCAAATCCCTTCTGGATGGCCATTTAGAGCTATCAATCAACTCAGTTCCTGATGTGCCAGGAATCGGCTCATTCTCCCCGAGCTGACAGCTAAGGAGGTATCTGGGGAATTGTCCAAGGAAGTCATCATACTCCATCCTCCAACTAACCAAGTATCAATTGGGAGGAATACTTTAGAGAGTTATATATGGACCCTGTCCATGAAATGAATGAGAGCCAGATTAATTTGAACCCAGCCCCTTATTGGCTCCCAGTTACCGCACAAGAGGTATTCAGGCTGATCAGATCCCTTAAGGTTAATAAGACTTCCGGTGAAGATTGTGTCCTCCCAGAAATAATTAAAAATAACCTTAGCTGGTGGACACCCCTTTTAGCATCTCTCTTTACATTTATAGATCAGCCTGGATGTATGCCAAGAGAGTGGGAAATGGCAATTATTGTACCAATCTATAAAAAGGGGAATAAAAATGATCCATGTAACTGCAGGCCCATTAGTCTACTGAGTGTTGTTAGCAAGTTGTATGCTAAGAACCTAAACCACAAACTTCAAAATTGGATAATCTCAGTGGGTATAATTAAAGATGAACAAGTTGGATTCAGCGAAGGGAGATCAATAGTTTGGTACTTCACCACCTTAAAGAAATCCTTTCTTTTTGTGGTTTTCCTTGACTTTAAATAGGCCTTTGATTCGCTATCCAGAAGTACCCCTGGGATAAACTAAAAAGCACAACTATTGATAAATGCCTCCTCTATCTCAAGGTTTTTCAACCTTTTCACCCATTGTACCACTTTTAGGATATGGCAACATCCGAGTACCACCAGTCGCCTAGCAAGGTGTCAAAAACTTGATGACCCCCCCCCAAAAAAGGAAAAAAGTGATGAAGTACAGGTAGTCCTCAACTTACAACAGTTCGCTGAGTGACTGTTCGAAGTTACAATGGCACTGAAAAAAGTGCCCCCCAAGCCACAGCCAAGCAAGACACCTGCCTGCCCACCCGGCAGCGCTCTTCCTCCTGTCCGAGGTTTTCATTGTTGTGAGCATTTCTGTTGAGGATTGGCAGTAGGGTAGGGGGGTGTTTGGTTTTTATTCCCCCCATCTGGGTGGTTGCAGCAGGTTTTGGTCACTTCACATGACCCTGGGACACTGTGACCATCATAAATATATCAGTTGCCAAGCATCTGAATGTAAATTACAAGACCCTGGAGATGCTGCAACATTCCAGCTGCTGGGGGTTTTTCTGGGCTTAGCAGAAGCGCCAGGATCAGTGCCGAGCTCCAGCTGGAGCCTGGCGCTGATCCTGGTGCTTCCATTGAGCCCTGACAGCGCCGAAGAAGCGCTGATCCTGGCGCTTCCGCTGAGCCCTGACAGCCCTGCAGCTCCAGCCATCTCTTGCTCAGGCTTGTGCAATGCTGCCACCGGTTCAGCTCATTCCCCTCCCCTGCTACCACTTTTCTAGGATGGTCACGTACCACCTGCCACCTACCACCTGCCAGATACCACTGGTTGAAAAGCCTTGCTCTATCTCATACAAAAACTATATTTTAACTCCACCTTAAAAATAAGGTGTAACATATAAGGGACTTTATCTGGCTCAATAAGTGTACAAAGAGGAGTACATCAGGGATACATCTTGGCCCCTTCCCTTTTCAATCTTTATAATAATTCTCTGATTGATCTTCTGCATAACCCAGACTTCCATCCTCCCAACTTTGCACAACGCAAAATATCAATAGTTCTTTATGTTGATGATGCCGCCATTATTTCACAAAACACTATTGGACTTAAGAGAGCTATTTCAGCATCATTAAAATACTGTCAACAAAATAATCTGATCCTCAGTTTTGATAAATCGAAAATCAATTTTTTGCTAAAAGAGTTATTCAATACTCTTGGAGAACAGAACACAATCTAGAATAGGTCAATATATTCAAGTACCTTGGGGAGGTTTTCAATATGAAAAGTATTTGAAAGGCACAACTGGACCACACAATGCAATCAGCCCTTAGGTCCTCAAATGCTATCAAATACTTTTTTACACAAGGGAAGAACAATTAGTCCCTGCAGCCTTAAAATTCTTTGAGGCTAAAACATTGACACAAATCCTCTATGGGGCACAAAGAGGATTTTTTTTTTTTGAAGGAAGGATCTTTAGAAACCATACAAAATTCCTGCGATCCATTTTAGCTGCACCTAGCTGGACATCAAATGCCTAGTTGAGAATTGAGACAGAAATGCCTCAAATTCAGGCAAGGGCCTGGAAAATGGTGATAATTTACTGGTTGAAAATTCAATTCTTCCCAGAGGGCTTGACCCCTTTAGTCCTGATAGACAGCTTTCTCTCCCCCTGGAAACAGGCAATAGAGCATAAGCTGACCTTCTATGGACTTTCCCCATTGTTTTTAATATCCCTAGGCTATGATCAAGCCAAGCAAGTGGTCACCAATAGAACAAGAGACATGGAGTTCCAGCTAGAACTTAACAGGATATCTCTCCACAGCAGAAATTAAATTAAATGGGTTGTGTGGGAACCAGCAAGGTATCTGAAAGACCTGACTTTTCCTAAGAGCACAATAGCATTTTTTAAAGCCAGACTTAATATCCCCCCTCAGCACTCTTGCAGGGCAGGTATGCTAAACCCAATAGCTGAGCGAATGTGTACATGTGGAAATGAGGAAGTTGAAGATATCTCACATCTCCTATTGCACTGCAAGTTCTACAGGGACATCAGATCAATGTACATTCTCCCTACATTAGAGAGATTTCTAGGGAGATTAAATAATTTATATGTGAACCATCTTCTTCAGGATTCAAATCCAGCCATCACTCGTGCAGTAGCAAAATTTTGTGCTGCTGCAAAGATAATAAGGAAAAAAAAACCTGAAGAACTAAAGATCTTTATTCATATTACTACTTTGCTTAGTTATTTTCCAATAATTTTTAGAGAATGTATTTATTTTAATATTTAACTTTTGTGCTGGTCTGTGACCATAATAAAGATTTATTCTGATTCTGATCTTAATTCATGTCTTGGTGGTTCACAGGCTCAGCATGGACTGGTAGTGACATCAAGCTGGCAGGAATAGCCAACACTCCAGAAGACAGGCTTAAGATACAGAAGGACCTGGACAGACTTGAACACTGGGCGCTATCTAACAAAATGAAATTCAATGGTGAAAAAAGTAAGGTTCTACATTTAGGCAAGAAAAACCAAATGTACAGGTATAGTATAGGGGGTGCCTTGCTCAATAGTAGTAACTGTGAGAGGGATCTTGGAGTCCTAGTGGACAATCACTTAAACATGAGCTAGCAGTGTGCTGCAGCTGCCAAAAAAGCCAACACAGTGCTGGGCTGCATTAAAAGAGGGATAGAATCACGATCACGTGAAGTATTAATACCACTTTACAATGCCTTAGTAAGATCACACTTGGAATACTGCATCCAGTTTTGGTCACCACGATGTAAAAAAGATGCTGAGACTCTAGAAAGAGTACAGAGAAGAGCAACAAAGATGATTAGGGAACTGGAGGCTAAAACATATAAGGAACGGTTGCTGGAATTGGGTATGTCTAGTTTAACGAAGAGAAGGATGAGGGGGGACATGATAGCAGTGTTCCAATATCTCAGGGGCTGCCACAAAGAAGAGGGAGTCAAGCTATTCTCCAAGGCGTCTGAAGGCAGGACAAGAAGCAACGGATGGAAACTGATCAAGGAGAGAAGCAACTTAGAACTAAGGAGAAACTTCCTGACAGTTAGAACAATTAACCAATGGAACAACCTGCCTCCAGAAGCGGTGAATGCTCCAACACTGGAAGTTTTTAAGAAGAGACTGGACAGCCATTTGTTCGAAATGGTATAGGGTTCCTGCCTGAGCAGGGGGTTGGACTTGATGACCTCCAAGGTCCCTTCCAACTTTTATGATGATGATGATGATGATGATGATGATGATGATGATGGTGGTGATGATGATGATGTTCTGTCAAGCTCTTCATTCTGCATTGATTAGATTTCATCTAGAATATTGGGTGGGTTCTGAGAGCCACATTTTAAGGAGGATATGGAAAATATGGGGCATTCCAAATGAAAGTAGTAACAATAATTCATCTCTGGACAAGGAAAGGATTTACGATTGCCCACAAGTGTTCCAAACATTTGCTCCTTGCAAAGAGATCATAAAACAGAGGTTTTATAGGTTGGATTTAGATGAGAGAATAACCATCTTGCTCAAACTGTGGTTGCCACCTTTAATAGGACACTGCTTCGCATTCTTCCTTCTCTCATCACTTTCAGAAATTAGTTGTTAACTACTTTTCAGTTGTTAGGAACGTTCAGATCTACAGGTTTTGCAGTATTGAGTGAGTTCCCTTCAAGCCTTAGCAAAATAAGTTTTAAATACGAGGGTAAGGACTTAAATTATTTTTTTCTGGAATAGACAGCAAAAGGGTGATTAAAAGTTTGATTTTAGAAAGTTACAAACAGACTTGGGATCCAGATGAATTTGAAATAACATTTTGGAATTATAAAATATCTTCAAGGTGAGTTCTAGTTCCATTTTGAGCATGAAGGCAGCTGAGAGACATTAGACCGTCATTTTCTCTCAGTCCTAGTTAAGAGGCAATGGTAACCCTTTAAAAAAAAACTTGCCATGAAAACTGCATGTTCTTGCCCAAGCAGTGTTTGAGAATTGGACACAAAAAGAAGGGGGAAAAAGTGAAGATGATAAGTTACTAAAATTATAACGAAGGGGGATATCTATCCCTCAGTCCAATCAACCATTTTTGATGCAGAAAAAATTCAGAGGAATCCTATACAGGTAGTCCTCATTTCCTGACTGCTTTCTTTAACAACTATTCAGTTACGACGATGTGGAAAAAAAACAAAGACCAAACCTTACAATCATATCAATATCCCCAGTCACATGATTGTCATTTAACCGATTTGTAATCAGCATATATTTAGGAACATCATAGCATCCCATGGTGATGTGTTTGCCATTTGTGTGCTTTCTGGCTTGTCACAAGCAGAGTTATTAGAGAAGGCAGAAGTAAAACTGTAAGTATGGTGATATTTTGCTTAATGGGGGAATGGCAAAGGAAAAGTAATGTTGTAAGCCTATGGTCATGTGATCTACTTAGCAACCAAGTTTCCAGTCACAATTGTGGCCATTAAGCAATGACTATGTGTATATGCTAGTGATTTAAAGAGAAACAGTGGTATGGTATATAAATATGAATTAAGAAATTATGTATGACTCTGGTATACAAAACCATTTGGGCAACCATTTATTTTCTAAAGTGAGAGCTACTACTTATGTAGAGTGGGCAAACTGAAGCAGGTGAATTTGAGGCTCTTGGATTCTAGTGTTCAAATCATCAAAATACAAGCAATCCTATAGCTAACCAGTATATATGATTTGGAAAAAAATACCCATCTTTCTTACTTAAGAGCTAATTTAAATGTGAATATGGACATTTAGAGAATAATGAGCAGTATTTTCACATAGCTAGTATAAAGTGCTTTAATGTATCCATCAATTATAAGCAGACATAAGGAAACATCTTTTTGTGGCTCTACAAGTCACATTGAGCATTAGAGTGGTTAGCTGAAAAGTAATCATGTGACTCCAGAATACTGCATCTGTCATAAATACATGCCAATTGCCAAATACCTGTTTTTGATCACGTCATCATGAGGACACTGTAACAGTTGTAAGTTCACTCCTAGGGCTATCTTGTCGGTTTGCGGTGGTGGCTTGGTAGGCTTTTTGGTGGGCCCTGGGGTTGCTTTCTGGGCCGGTTGGTTGGATTTGCACTCAGTGGCCTGGTGCCCCTCTTTTCTGCACTTGAAGCAAGCTGTGGAGCATCGCTGAGGGCTCTTGGTGCCCATCTGTGCTTTGGGGGTTTCCTTCTCTGGGAAGGATTTCACTATCCTTTCCCTGGGTGATGCTTGTTTCGGGGAAGGTCAATCTCTGCTTCCTCAGCCAGGACATACCAGCCATGGAGAGTGGGGGGCAGGGATTCCTGGGAGATGCAGGTGTTATAGACCTCATCTTAGCCTGTCTTTGAAACAGCCAATCAAGATGTCTTGTGGCCAATCATTAAGCCAGCAGGCCAGATTGCAGAACTCTTGGGAGTACTCAGTCACGCTCCTCCAGCCCTGGATGATGGTTTTGATGCGATTCCTGGCTTTGCAGGTGGTGATGGGCTCTTCAAAGTGTTTACAGAGCACTGCCATAAAACATCTCTGGGGCATTGTCATTATGGAGGATGACCATCCACCTCGCTGCAGTCCCTTCCAAGGCCATAGTGATGCACTTCACCTTGCTGCCCTTTGCAGCTATTTTGGGACCATACTCTTGCGTGTAGGGCCACACCTGGGCTAGGAGCTCCATGAAACCTCAAGCCCAGTGGTGAGGTTTTGTGGTTCCTTGCTGTTGCTAGCCCTGCAGGGGGGCCATGTTTGATCACCCCTCCAAGTGCTGGGGCTGCGGAAGCTGCTGCTGCCGCAGATCCAGCACTCCCATTGACTGCTGAGGTAGCTGTGGCTGCCCCATCGGTTGCTGAGGCAGGACACAGCTGATCACCTGGCTGGGAGGTTTGGGCAAGGGCTTTGCGTGCCCTGTGATTTTCAAAAGCCCCCTGCATAAACTTGATGGCTTGCTCCATCATCCAGTTGGCCTGACCATGCTCTCTGTCTGTCTGTCTGTCTCCTCCTCTTCCTCCTCCTCCTCCTCCTCCTCCTCCTCCTCCTCCTCCTCCTCTTCTTCTATCTCCATCCTCTGCTCCCGGCAGCAGCTTCCACGGCTTCCACGAGTAAATGTCACCCTTGTGGGCTTCTCTTTCGAGTCCTCCTTCCTTCTGATGCCCAGGGACCACCTGGGTCTCAACGGGTTGCTACAGCTCTCTGAGTCTCTCATCCATTTGGAGAGATCCAGCCCGGGAGGAGCAATCTCCTCCTGGTTGCTCCTTGAGCCAATATTGTGTGCATGGTTCCCATAGCAGGGGTTGACCTCTCTGGGTGGACCACGAATGCAGATTCTGCTTAATGTCAGACCTACCCCAGTCTGATCCCTTAGGGAAGTAAGACTTTCTTGACTCCATTTGGTTGAAATGAAAAGGCACTTTTACTAAGAGATGCTGATTGCAGTAGAGTCAAGCGGAATCTAAAATTCCCATGCACCAATACAGAACTAAAACCCTTGAGTCCATCTAGTCTTTCCCCCATGATCCATCCATGTGTAGCCAATCCAGCACTGCTGAGATGTTATGGGAAACACTGAGGTGTTTGGGCTGGTGAAATTCCACTCTCAGAGCAAATGATCTTGAAGATACCAGTGCACCAACATGAACCAGATTTCAATCCATTCTGTTCTTCCTCATTGTCACTTGCCCCTCCCAATTTCCCATCATAAAGATATACAGTTTTATTGCCCATTTGTTCCCCCCTCCCTTCCCCAATTGATGACAGAACACCAGCAAGGCATCAAGCTGAAACTGATGGATCTGACAGTGTGAGTGTAAATCACATTTTTCAGTGCTATCATAATAAATGATTGTAAGTCAAGGTGTCAAGCTATGAAACCTACTGCCTTTAGGACTGCTGCATGCTTCTAGGTTGCCTACACAGCAGGGAGGAAGACAGGGAGAACTTTGGATCCACAGATGCTCTTGTCATCATGAGAGCCGAAGAGTTGTTTTGGTGAACTAGAGTTTCTTCTCATAATAATTACTGGAAGATGTATTGGACAATGTGACCTGAACTGTTAGAGAGGGGAGGAGGAGATTCCTTCTTTTAATTAACTGCTTCCTGCCATTTCTTCAGAGCTACCTTTCATTTTAATCCTACTGGTATGATATTGCTCAATAAAGTTTACATTAGAGAATGCAATGGCTCTGGTGTTTTTTCTTACTTGGGCTTTTCAGCCGGAATTTGACACTAAGCTAGTTCTCTCAACAATTTAAATTCCATTAAGGGGTCCTGAGCCCCTACACCCTGCTGGAAGCCTCCAGACTCAGGAGAAGATGCCTGAAATGGAGAAGCTGGCTCGAGCCGGCTCGGGATTGATTAGTGGAACTCCAGCTGGAACCAAAAGCGGCTTTGTAACCCCACCAGCCTCGACCCGACCCAAGGAGCGAGTTGAATGGAGGGAGCCAATCCTGAAGCGGATAGGGTTAGTGGCAGCATTCAACTGGCCCGAGGTGGAGAGAGGAGTTGCAGAGAGCCGTTGAAGCTGAGTTCCGATTGTACTGTCTCCAGTCCAAAGGAGCCAGAGGGTTGGACTGGTGGAAATGTGAAGTCTCAGAGGGAATGGCACCCAGGGAGTGCTACCTGCCAAGGTCCGGCACCCAGTCAGTGGAGCGTCTGAGGCAGCAGTTCAGCAGCCTGGAGATCCGTGAAGGAGGGTTGGTCCCACATCTGGATCCAAGACCCTGGGTGGGTTTAACCCTGACACTTCTATGACAGCAGCCCAGAGACCTTGCATACCACTGCTGTCAGCCAGAGATGTCCAGGTCCATAGTTCCTTGCCCAGACCAGATCGGCCACCTGTAATCCGCGGCTGTGACACCTGTGAAGCCACCCGGTCTGGGTGCAACCTGTCCAGTTTAGTAATGAGTCTGCGATCCCAGCGGAGTTCATCTGGGCTCTTCCCAGTGGCTGTGCAAGGTTTGGTGTGGTGGCACAGAAGAAAGTCAGCCAACCTGTGATGCCAATTGCCACGAGTGATTCTCTTTAAAGCATCCTTGGTTGTGCGCACCATATGCTCAGCTTGTCCGTTGGACGCAGGATGAAATGGTGCTGAAGTGACATGACGGATCATGTTGGCCTGTAGAAAAGCCTGAAACTCAAAAGAAGTAAATTGGGGTCCGTTGTCGGAGACAAGGACATCTGGAAGTCCATGAGAAGCGAAGATCCCTCTCAACACCTCGATGGTCCTGGCAGTAGTAGTGGAGGAGACTGGAACGACCTCTAGCCACTTGGAATGGCTGTCCACGAGGAGAAGGAAGAATTGCCCCTGAAAGGGCCCAGCGTAGTCGATATGAACTCTTGACCAAGGGGTGTGTGTCACCTCCCAGCTATGTACAGGAGCCTGAGGCATTTCAGGCCTGGACTGTTGGCAAACAGTACACCCGTGGACCTGGGCCTCGATCTCTTGATCAAGCCCAGGCCACCAAAGATGGCTGCGCGTAAGCGCCTTCATCCAGACTATACCCGGATGTCCCTCATGCAGAGAGAACAAGACTCTAGTCCTCAATGAGGTTGGGATCACTACCCTACTACCCCAGAGGACACAACCCTTGAAGGTGGATAGCTCGTGCTTCCTCTTCCAGAAACTCTGGAACTCTGTGCCAGGACACGTGTCAGGCCACCCTGACAGCACCCGTGTCAGCACGCGTGTTAGCGTGAGATCAGTAGCTGTTTCTGCAGCCACATCCCTAGCATTGAGGGGGGACTCAGGAAACTCCTAAATGGAAAGTATGTGGTGTGCTGGAGCATGATCTGACTCCGCTAGCTGTAGAGGTAATCTGCTGAGGCCATCTGCATGGCCCATTTCTTTGCCCGGTTTGTGAACCAGTGTGTAGTCATATGCAGAAAGGAAAATTGACCATCTCAGCATTCTAGGAGAGATGATGTGTGGGGTTTGCTTGTTGGTTGTAAACAACCCCAGCAGTGACTTATGGTCTGTAAAGACCATGAAATGCCGGCCATATAAAAAGTCATGGAACTTTTTTATGCCAGCCACTATGGCCAAGGCTTCCCTATCTATCTGTGCGTAATTACGTTCAGCAGATGATAGGGTCCTAGAATAGTAGGCTACAGGGACCTGTGTCCCATCAGCCTTCAAGTGACTCAACACAGCCCCAATCCCATAAGGGGATGGATCACAGCTATGCATACAGGCAAAAGCTCATTGAAATGTGCTAGAACCGCATTTGAAGACACCGAGGGAATGAGGTTGCCTTGACCTCTGCAAAACTCCTTTCGTGGACCTTTGTCCACAGCCATGGAGCCTGTTTATCCAAGAGCCGGTGTAATGGCTCAGCCACTGCAGCCTTGTGAGGGAGGAATGAATGGTAAAAGTTTAACAGTCCCAGAAAAGCCTGAAGTTCGCTTTTGGATTTGGGACTTGGGGCCTGCTAAATTGCTTTAAGCTTAGATTCAGCAGGATGGATGCCTTCAGCATCAATACAGAACCCCAGAAACTCTGTGGAAGTGACTCCAATCTTACAGTTGTCTTGCTTTAGCTTCAGCCCCGCTTGGCGGAAACTCAGCAAGACTGCTCTAAGCCTTTCAGCCAGATTTTCAAATGATTCCCCAGCGATGAGGACATCATCAAAGTATGGGCAAACGCCTGGAATATTGCGGAGCGTTCGCTCCATCACACTCTGGAAGTTGCCAGGGACTACATTAACCCCAAACTGCAGCCTTTTAACTTTAAATGCTCCCCGGTAGTTACAATTGTTTGGGCCTCTGCCATTGCCTCATCAACTGGTAATTGTTGATAGGCCTGAGCCAAGTCAAGTTTGGCAAAAATGCGGCCTCCTTTGAGGGAGGCCAGAATGTGGCTCACCACTGGCACCGGGTACGAGTGCTGCTGCAATGCTTTGTTAAGTGTACACTTATAGTCTGCACAAATTCGGACTTCTCCATTGGCCTTCAGTGGCGTGACTATGGGGGTTTCCCATGGACTACTGTCCACAGGCTCTAAAATGCCCTGCTGGAGCAGCTTGTCCATCTCTGCATTAATCTTGTTCTTCAACGCGAAGTGCACCCGTCTGGGCTTAATCCTAATGGGTGTGACTGCTAGGTCTAAACGTAAAGCAATGGGAGGCCCCTTGTATGAGCCAAGCTCTGAACTGAACACATCAGCGAACTCCTTCCAAACTTCTGCAAGGCCTGTCGTTTGCAAACTGTGAAGTCCAGTCACTTGTATTCCAAGGGCCAATAAGAGTCCAATAAGACTCGTGCGATCACCCCCAACTACTACCACATCTAGCAATCCTTCAAAATTCCTACACTGCACTTTGAACGTGGCCTCCCCCTTCACGCTGACTCGGGAATTCTGGAAGTCAGTAAGAATTAAATTCGAAGGCCTGAGTTTAACTCGTAGGCTACTTCTACAACAAATCTTTTTGAAAGTATCTTGGGAAATGATCGATAAAGCGGACCCTGTGTCCAACTCCATCGATAAGGGAACCCCTTGCAACTTCACATCAATGTAAAGCTTCTTCCTAAGCAGCCTATGGGCCCCGGTTTTACAAATGCTTCTACGGGACACGCAAAACCCCACCCTCTTCTGGCTGGGGACCCTGGTACCTTTCTGAAGCAATTCTTCCGAAGACCGGTCCTTCTGGTGACCCAAACAGACGGAGGCAATGTGGCCTTGCCTACCACATGCCCGGCAAATGGCAGAGCGGAAACGGCAATCAGAGCGCTTGTGGCATCCTCCACATCTGAAACACCGAGGGAATGAGGTTGCCTTGTCTCTGCGCTCTTGAGGCCTTCTCTCCGCTGGCTGCTGTAGTCGGTCTACCTCCATCTCTGACTCCTGTTCGGATTCTTCTCGAGCAACCTCTTGATGGATGGAGATTGAAGTTGGAGGGTTCTTGGCGAGCCGCAATGCCTTCACAGCTCCGCCTGCCACTTCTTCGGCTGAAATTTCTCTCAACACATCTTGGAATGAGACATCTTCCTTTGCGAAGATCTTCTGTTGCAACTCATGACTTCTTAGTCCACAAACTAAACGATCCCGAAGTCTCTCTTCCAGGTCCTTGAATTTGCATGGCCTAGCTGCTTGTCGTAATGCAGCAATAAAGTCCGCAGCAGACTCACCAGGCCTCTGGTCCCTCTGCTCGAATGCAGGTTGCCACGTAATCACTGAGAGCTTCGGTTCAAAATGTTCTCGCAGCATTCTTTTCAGCTCAGCATAAGCAATTGATTCAAGTAGTGCTGGGGCGACCAGATTCTCTGCAATATCGAAAGTCTCTTGCCCACAGACACACAGCAGCGTAGCAGCTTTAAGACCGTCTTCTCGGATTTGGTTTACCCGAAAGTAGTTCTCTACCTGGGCCACGTAAGAACTCCAGGGTTCCTGAAAACGAAAAGAGTATTAGAAGATGGTATAGAGTTGGAATGGTGAGCATACTTACAAATACAGTCACGATACAGAAAAGACAAAAAAGAAACAGGGATAAAATTAGACCATACACAATTAGATAAAATCCTTCTAGGAACAGAAGATCAAATGATAAAAAAGATATATCAATATTTATTAGAACAAGATTTGTTAGAAGAACAGGTAAAAGAAACAATGTTAATCTGGAGCAAAAATTTTGGTTACAGTATTGACCTAGATCATTATGGGACAGAAACAGGAGGTTAACACTAGCCACCTCCTATAAAGAAAATTTATACAAGATGTTTTATAGATGGCACCTTCCCCCTACAAGGCTAGCAAAAATAGATTAAAAAAACCTCACCAACATGCTGGAAATGTAGAAGGCTTCCAGGGACTTACTATCAAATGTGGGAATGTTCAAAAGCGCAAAATTTTTGGCATCGGATAAAAAATTGGCTGGAAGAAATACTATTACAAAAGATTGATTTAAAACCAGAAACCTTCTTATTAGGGATTATTAATGATAAACTCAGCAAAGCATCTTTCTACTTACTATTGCATATTTTAACCGCAGCAAGATTGGCATATGCCCAAAAATGGAAAGGAAAGGAAACCCCCAGTGAAGAAGAAATAATAAATAAAATTTTATCCTGCGCTGAAATGGACAGGTTAACTCTAGAGATTAAAAATAAAACTGAAACAGAGTATTATGAAATTTGGAAAAATTTGTACGATTGGTTAGAGATAAGGAGGATCGCTGAGATGATTATCGATTGATTAGTTGATATCATAAGGACTTCTTATTAGTACCTATATTAGGACACAACTGAAAGATATGTAAATACAATGTTGACGATTGAAAGATGGTTTACCAAAAAATTTACAGATGTTATACACACAGTTTGTTATACTCTGTCCTGTTATAGAATGTATTTTAAGTTTCTGTTTTTCTTTCTGTAACATAAGGTAATACTAATAGCAGTGTTGAAGCCAGGGAAGTTGAATCATGTCCATTTCTGTTTTTAAAATGTACATTTAATAAAATTTGTAAAAAAAAAAAAAAAAAGAACTCCAGCATTCCGGATGAGCTGTGTCAAATTCAGAAAGACGGCCTAGTTTGGACATCATTACTGCCCGGTAGTCTCATCAACGCCTCATGCTGCAAAGTTTGAGAAGGGGTCCCTTTTGCCAAGCTCTCCTCCAGCGTTCTCATACTAGCAGGCAGAGTCGCACTCTCCGGACGCCAATCTTCCCAGCGCTTCAGGCCTCTCTTGATGAGTCAGCCTATCTTCTTTCGTTGTTTCCCTTGCAGCACATCCCACCTTTGTCACCAATGTTCTGTTTCCAAGTAAAATGCATTGAGATGAGGCAGGAGTAAAAACAGTCTTGTCTTTATTCAATTCACAACAGAACCAAAAACAAAATGGCGCGGATTCCCTTTATACCCCCTTTGCAGGGACAGTATCAACCAATCAATGCAATGTATTTCTCCCGCCTTGTGCATGCGCAATAGGCTGGAGACAGCCTGTCTGGTCCCAGGCATCCACGTGGTCTGCCCGGGCCTTTCTGCAGCCTCCTGCACCTGCTGAATGATTCAGCAGGCCCAGGACATAACAGAAACCTACTGCATTTAGGACCGCTGCGTGCTTCTAGGTTGCCTACACAGCAGGGAGGAAGACAGGGAGAACTTTGGATCCACAGATGCTCTTGTCATCATGAGAGCCGAAGAGTTGTTTTGGTGAACTAGAGTTTCTTCTCATAATAATTACTGGAAGATGTATTGGACAATGTGACCTGAACTGTCAGAGAGGAGAGAAGAAGATTCATTCTTTTAATTAACTGCTTCCTGCCATTTCTTCAGAGCTAGCTTTCACTTTAATCCTACAGGTATGATATTGATAAATATGCATCAATATGATAAATCTTCAGAGTCAGTTAAAATACAAATGGTGAGAGTCAGGAAGAGATAACATAAAGGAAGTAAGATAAACCATATAGGCAAAAATAGCTGGGTCTGAGAAAGGAAGAAGAGAAGCCATAAAAATATATAGGAAATGGCTAACCAGGAAAGAGAGAGAATGGGAGAATAGGAAAATAAGCTGAATAAGATAAGAGAAAAGGCACACTGAATTGAAAAGCAGGAAAAGAACTTATTGTTTAAAATGGGGACATAAATATCTACTGAGTTTAAAATAATTTAAATGTCTATTTTTTCTTATTCTTATTGTATACGTGAATATGATTTAATATGTTATCAGGAAATGTGTATAGGCGGATGGAAAGAGTGTAACCTCATACTACCTCAGCCAATGGGGAAAGAGGAGGGATGTAGCGGCCGGTGATAGGGATGAATAAAAGAAGGAGATATTTTGGGTTAAAACTTTGGAGAGAACCAAGATTTGATAGCTTCTCTCCCCGCTTATTGCAATAAACGAAACAAAAGGCCTTCACTGTGTCTTGGCTGGTTAGTGGTCAGGCGAGCTTGCCTCTGGTCACGAAGGAAAGTAGCCAGGAGCACATAACAGCCTTGGGGGCTCGTCCGGGATTTGCATCCATTCCATCTTCGGCAGCCGGGGATATTCGAAAGGGGAGTGCGCACCTGGGTAAGTTTTTCCCAGCCCTAAAGGTTGGATTGCCCCTGCTCAAACAAGAAGGAATTGGAAATCCCGAGACAAAAGCCAGGACCCAGTGAAAACCTAAGGGAAAGTCGGCCGACTCAAGGAAGGACTTCAACTCAGCTTGACAGGTAAGATACCAGAGGGGTATCTATATATCAGAAGGGCATTAATGGGCAATAAGAGTTTGAAGACGAGGGACGCCTCCCCGGCCAGTGTGCCGGCCAATAAGGAAAGGTATTTACATTCTGGAATGAACCCCTTAGGGAGATGGGAATCCCTTAGGGAGAATGTTGAAGTATTTTAAGTCAATGCTTTAAACAAGGCATTTGTTATACCTGGCCTAAGTACATGTTTGGCCAGCCAATAAATTAAATTGGGCTTCTCAGCTTGGCTTAGAGCGGTGGGGAATGGATAGGCAGTGGTTAAGGTCTATCAGAAACGCTCCTTGCATTTCCCCACTGCCTGGAGAACAAGCTAAAAATTGCCCCAAAAAAGGAAAAGTGGAAATTTAAAGTGGAAATGATGTTTAAGGGTCTGTGTGTTGGTGTGGTTGTAGACTCATTTCTAAAGACCTGGGGGAGGGGAGGGAGAGACCCTCTAACAGTAATATACAAAAACAACAAGGTCTTATTTCAAAAGGAAATTTGGGAAATGGAGCTCATTGGCGTTGAAAAAGCTCCTTGAAAATAAGAATGATTGTTTTGCCTGGGGTGAAGCATTTGGAATTTTTTTTGTGTCTGGTGTAAATGCAAGAAAGGATGAAGAAGGCTAGTTTCTTAGTAATTAGAAGGACAATAGAAGGTGTTAAAAGAATGGAAATAATCAGATGGAAGAGAGGGAAAGAGAGAGAGAAAGAAAGGAGCTGTGTGAAGTTTTATGCCTGGCCAGGATGAAAGGCGAGAACCCTGATCTGCTATTTTGTATGAAAGAGTTAAGTAGAAAGCTATGTATTTCTTGAGGTTCCTATAGTTTGGAAGGTGACAAGAGAGGGGAAAACCCCTCTCCAAGAGGGGGAAAAATTATCCCCCTAACAGCTTTTGAAATCAGACAATTTAGGAAAGAATTGCCCAAACTAACAGAAGATCCTATTGAAGTAGGAAAACAGGTTAGAAATGTTTTTAGGACCAATGGAAAGCATGGGAAAGTATTAGGGTAAAAATGCAGAAATTAGACACATGGAAAACTAAAACAATAGAAGATTTATTACCGGTAAAAAAGGCTCAGAAAGTATATGCAAAGAGAGAAGAGGAGAGAGATAAACGTAAGATAAGATAAAAATGATGGCTCAATTGTTGCAAACAGGCCAGCAAAGAGGATGGGGAAGAGTAATCAGGAAATCAGTAAGGCAGGCTGGGGGTGAGGACAGCCAATTGGCACCAGGGGATATAAATCCCTAGGAGAAAATTTTTTCCCAGTACTTAAATAAATAAATAAATAAATGTGCCTTTTGTAAGGAGGAAGGACACTGGGAAAATGAGTACCCTAAGAGGAAGGAGGGGGAAGAACTAGCAAATTTGGTGAATTTTGAGGATTAGGGGTATCAGGGGCCTAATCTGTTTTTGGTCCAGCTTTTTAGGAACCCCTGATAAACCTTAAAGGTTGGATCCCTGGAGGAGGAAAGGGTGTACTCGGTGGATTCTGGAGCCACCAGATTTACCCTGAACTATATACCTCCAGGAATGCAAATTGGGAAAGGGAAGATTAAGGATCAGGCAATTATGGACATGTAGTAGAAACAACAATATTTAAATCTGCTATGGTCCAGATAGTAGTAAAAGGACCTGAACTTTGTATTGGTTAAAGGGAGCTGCAATTTGGCCAGGGGGTACTTAATTGGTAAATTGGGGGTTGTTATTATGGGAAATGAAAGAGAAATAATTGTAAATATTATGACCTTNAGTGAGGAAGCTCAAGGAAAAGTGGACCCTCTTATATGGGCCCAAGAGGGCAATAGAAGAGGGGTACACATGGATCCTTTAAAGGTGACTTTAAAGAACCCTGGTGAAGTAATTCACCAGATACAGTATAACATTACGTTGGAAGGAAGAATGGATTTAAAGCCCATGGTGGAAGGGCTATTGAAGGGGGGTGAAATTTTTGAGCAATCCTTTTAAACATGTTTAGTTTGTTACTTTTTTAACCCAAGAATTTCTGCCTTGGAAAAGTAAGAGATGCAGAAAATAAAAAAGAAGAAAAGGGAGGGGGAGGCAATTTCTGTCTGCATGTTTGTTTGGTTGTTTTTTTTAAAGAACAGAAATTGGATAAAATTTCCTGACTGTAAGAATAATTAATCAGTAGGATAATTTTCTCCAGAAACTGTGGATGCTTCATTATTGGAGATTTTTTGGGAGGAGGTTAGAAATTGATAGGGTCTGAAATGGATAGAGTTTCCTGTTTCAGTAAAGGGTTGGACTAGAGGACCTCTAATGTCCCATCCAACTCTGATATTCTGTTTTTGTATGTGTGGCATGCTTCAGTGATTTTCTTTTGCATTTTAGTTTGGATTTATCCTTAATAATGCATTTGAGGGTATTCTTGTCAAAGGAACAATCCTATGATGTTTTATTTAACATCTGATAAATATGTGTCTTTGGGACTCCTTGCTACTGCAAAAAAAGATGATTAATTGCTGCATACTGTGTGTGTCCAATTTGTTTTCCTTTTCCTTGGAGCCAAGGAGGGGAAGGGAAATCTTTATAGAAAACCAATTTGGTTTCAGGGTTATAGCCACAGGCTGCAAGGCTGGATTTGAGTTCAAATCCTGCTTTAGCCATGAGGGTTGGCTGAGTGTTTTGGGGCTGGTACATTTTTGTTCAGCCCTAGGAGGGAGGTTTTGGCAAGCCACTTCTGTAAATGTTATGCCAATTTTACTCCTGAGGGTTGTTTCAAGCAAAAGTTTTGTATAAATTTTTACTCTGTTTGGTTTGGTGAGTGGGGGAAGGGGGAGACAATCTTTTGTCTTCTTAGCTATCCTGTTTGATGTCTGCCTGAGACAAAAGGCATTCCAGAAATGTTGGCCCAATGCTAATTGGTGAGCCTATGTGCTTTACCTTTTAAAATCCTGAATGTGTTATTTACAATAAGTTTATTGAGTTATATTTTTGTAACATAGTATCTAATCAGGGTGAAAGGGGGAGGAGAAAGAAAAATGTGACAATTTTTGATAGAGCTTCCATGGACAAGTATAGTCTATCTGATACAGGACAAATTATTTTTTTCTTTCTTTTCTTTCCTCCACTTTTAAGCTGTGGAAGCAAATACATTTTTATGTAGCTTCCCAATTTTGTAAGATCTTATTCTGGGAATTATAAAGAAATGGGAAAACAACTTTTTGGCAGAAGAAAGGATTGAGGGTGTTTAGCAAATAAAGCCCAATTGGTATGAAAGGAGGTAAAATATCTAGAATATATTATAATTGAAGGGGAAAGGAAAATAGATAGAAAAAGGATTGAGGCTATAGTAGATTTATAATTACCAAACAACAAAAATGGTCTTAAGGGGATTCTGTGGTTATCACAAGGAACTGCAAGAATGGTAATCCAAAAACTATATTATTGGGGAATTAAAAGATAGGTAGAAATGTCTTTGAAATTCTATGCTACCCTTGGAATTTATGGGATAGCCCAAAGGGCTACAGAGGGATGTTTGATATGTAAAAGGGTTAATAAAGGGTTAAGGCTCCCAAAGGGGGAGACAAATAGCTAAATGTAGAACAAGTACTGGAGTCTCTGTCTTCTCTTTGACAGGAAGGCTTGGTGGCGCAAACAACTCCTTTGGAATTTCCAGTCCATAAGATCCAGCCGGGACAGTGGGTGCTGATTTACAAATGGAAGGAGGAACTTCTACAACCAAAGAAGGGAAGTTCATTATGTTAAATCTGCTGTCCGGAGGGCTGAGACGGGTTGGACTCACTACATACGAGCAAAGGTGGTGACTGGACCTGAAAGAGGTTGGATGGTTATTCCAGGACAAGGACTGAAAGCCATGTTTAAAAGGACTTGAATGGGTAGTGGACCAGAACCCCTACCTATTTTGAATATCTCTATTAGAATTTCAGGTGACCCCAGATGAAGAACAAAGATGTTGGTGGTGACTCATGAGAGAAGTAAAAGTGGTTTGTTACAAATAAAATGAATAACTAAGACAGAAGGCATACCATTAGAAACTGAAAACGTAGAATTGTACATTGTAAGAATTAGGTGGTAAATGTATATCTTTTGTTATTGTCAATGTGATTGCTGTAGCTGTTATTATTGTTGAAATTGTGGATCAATTTGTGGATGTGAAATACTGTGTAATAATCATGAGGGGTGGATTCTACTTCTAATATTATTGAAGACAACACACCAGAACAGCCTGGGAAATAAAGGTAAAAAAAAATGTGGAATTTAAAGGTAAATGACAATCATGAAGCAGAATGGATATTGCAAAAGGAATCAGGAATGTGGCCAAAGCTCCTGAACAAAAGTATGAAAATATGTGGGGTGATTGGAGCTGGTTAACAAATTGGCTTCCCAATTTTGGATGGCTAAAACAAATATTTATAGGACTAGTGAAATATCAACACTATCCATAATACACAACACAAACAGAGGTTACAAATGGGACGACATAAAGTAAAACGTGGTTTTGTAACCCCAGTCATCGCTTTTTGTAGAGACCTCTTCTACATGTCTAAGTTAAATACAATAGATTATATCGGTTTTTACTTCTAAGTAGTCTCATATGAGAAATACAGGGGGGATTGATAAATATGCATCAATATGATAAATCTTCAGAGTCAGTTAAAATACAAATGGTGAGAGTCAGGAAGAAATAACATAAAGGAAGTAAGATAAACCATATAGGCAAAAATAGCTGGGTCTGAGAAAGGAAGAAGAGAAGCCATAAAAATATATAGGAAATGGCTAGCCAGGAAAGAGAGAGAATAGGAGAATAGGAAAATAAGCTGAATAAGAGAAAAGGCACACTGAATTGAAAAGCAGGAAAAGAACTTATTGTTTAAAATGGGGACATAAATATCTACTGAGTTTAAAATAATTTAAATGTCTATTTTTTCTTATTCTTATTGTTATATGTGAATATGATTTAATATGTTATCAGGAAATGTGTATAGGCGGACGGAAAGAGTGTAACCTCATACTACCTCAGCCAATGGGGAAAGAGGAGGGATGTAGCGGCCGGTGATAGGGATGAATAAAAGAAGGAGATATTTTGGGTTAAAACTTTGGAGAGAAGGGGCGTTGTCTTACCTGAATGCCTTTTCTCAGTACGGAGATGGAGAATCCACCGGTGGGTTTTCTCTGTCTGCCTGCTCCTGAGACCAAGTAGCCAAACTTTGACACGCCCCCTGTTGCTGTGAGATCCAGTCTTATTGAGGGCGAAAGCGGCTAATGATGTACTAGGTATTGGCTCTCTAACCCCTAATAACGGCCTGACTGACCTAAGGATGGGTGTGGATTCTCCATCTCCGTACTGAGAAAAGGCGTTCAGGTAAGACAACGCCCCTTCTCCAGTACAGGAGATGGAGAATCTACCGGTGGGACATACCAAAGCCTCACTGTCCCAACGGGTGGGAATCAGGTAAGGCCGAATCCGCGGTCCCCACAATCACCTGTTGGAGGACCCTCCTACCAAAGGAGGCGTCAGCCGAGGCGAAGCAGTCAATTTTATAATGGCACACGAATGGGGAAGGTGAAGACCATGTCGCAGCTCTGCAAACCTCCTCGATGGAGGCCTGAGTGGCCCACGCCGCAGAAGTTGCAGTGCTGCGAGTGGAGTGCGCCGTGATGCGATCTGGAACCGGCAGGGAGGAGGCCTTATACGCCTCCGCGATGCAGGCCCTGCCAATGGTGGATGTGGACACCCTCTGTCCCAGAGAGGACAGGCGAAACGAAATGAAAAGGGCCTCAGACTTCCTAAAGGGCGCTGTGCGTTTGATGTAGCGCTTTAATGCCCTGCGAACGTCTAGCGTACGCCACTGACGTTCCAGGTTGTGAGAAGGATTGGGAGAGAAATTTGGCAAAACGACCTCCTGAGTCCTGTGAAAAATTGAGTTGACTTTAGGTACAAAGGTAGGATCTAAGCGAAGGACCACCCGGTCCTGGTGGAAAACGCAGAGATCCTCCCTGATTGAAAGGGCAGCTAGTTCCGAGATACGTCTGGCAGACGTGATGGCTACAAGGAACGCAACCTTAAGAGACAAGGCCCGCAACGGTACCGTGTTAATGGGTTCAAAGGGGGTTTTGACGAGTGCTCGAAGTACCCGAGGGAGCTCCCAGGAAGGGTATCGGTGCACCACGGGAGGTCGAGAGTTGGATGCGCCTTTAAGGAAGGCGCGTATCCTAGGATGTTGAGCTAAAGGACCCGAATTGGCACAAGACAGCAACGTAGACAGGGCTGCCACCTGCCTACGAATGGTGGCAGGTGCCAGCCCTTTGTCCAAACCGTTCAAAAGATATTCAACAATCTGAGGAATGGTTAGATTGTACATATCCAGTTGCTGTCTGCCACACCAATTGCAGAAACTTTTCCATGTGGAGTCATAAATGCGATTGGTAGCGGGTCGACGAGCAGCCTGGATCAAAGAGATTGCTCGCGGGGAAAAACGTTCCTGAGTCATGATGCGGCGCTCAAGTGCCATACGGCTAATTGAAGCCACTGAGGGTCCGGGTGCTGAAGTCCCCCTTGTTGGAGAGACACGCGACTCGGGGGAATCTGCCATGGGGAATGGACGGAAAGGCTCATTAGGTTGGCGAACCAAGGCCTCCGAGGCCAGTACGGAGCCACCAGAACCACCTCCGCCCTCTCCAGTAGCAGTCTGCGTATGGTCGCCGGAATCAGCGGGAGGGGAGGGAAGGCGTAAAGTAGGCCCCTTGGCCATGGAGTCCTCAAGGCGTCCGTTCCCTCCGCCCCCAGGTGGTAATATCAGGAGAAGAACCTGGGGAGCTGTGTATTGTTCGGTGACGCGAACAGGTCGAGGATCGGTAAGCCGAACCTTCGTGTTATCTCTGAGAACAGGACTGGATTTAGACCCCATTCCGAGGGATCTATCGTGGCTCGACTCAAGAAGTCTGCCTGTTGGTTCCTGTCCCCAGAGATATGTTCGGCCCTGAGGGAAGCCAAGTTGGTTTCCCAGCAGCCGGGCCTCGGCCATGAGGGACCTGGACCTGGTACCTCCTTGTTTGTTTACGTGGGCTTTGGACGCCACGTTGTCCGTGAGGACCAACATGTGACGACCCTTGATGCAGTGGCTGAACTGACGGAGGGCCAGGTGGATGGCCCTGAATTCCAGCCAATTGATGTTGTGTCTCAAGTCTGCGCATGACCAACGGCCCTGCGCAAACTGAGACTGTAGATGGGCACCCCAGCCGAATAGGCTGGCATCCGTCGTGATGGTAAGACGGTCCGTCTCCTTGAAAGGTGACCCCCTGGTCACTGCCCGCGAGAACCACCAGCGCAGGGACCTCCGGGCATGCACTGGGAGCTTCACCCGTCGGTTGGATGCGCTGACGTTCAACCGCTGGAACGGCAGGAGGAACCATTGGAGTTCCCGTAAGTGGAGCCTGGCCCAGGGGACAATGGCTATGCAGGAGACCATTTTCCCTAAAAGTTGGGATAACGAGGCCAACGTCACTACCTGTTCTCGGTACACCCTGCGAGCTAAGTCCCTGATGCTGTCCAACCGCTCCTGGGAGAGATAGACCACGCAGTTCGCAGTGTCTATGATGGCTCCCAGGTGCAGAAGTCTGGATGAGGGAACCGTCTGGCATTTCTGGAAGTTCACCAAGAACCCGTGCTGTTGAAGGACCTGAATGGTTAGGGCGAGGTCTGTCTGAGCCGCCCGGAAGGAGGACGCCTGAATCAGAATGTTGTCCAGATAACACTGGATGCGTATCGGTACCTTCTGGAGGTGGGCGGCCAGCACAGCCAGGATCTTGGTGAACACCCTGGGTGCCAAGGAGAGGCCGAATGGAAGAGCCTTGTACTGGAAATGCTGACCCCTGTAACAGAACCTGAGGAACCGCCTGTGGTCTGGAAGGATGGGGATGTGGAGGTACGCTTCTGAGAGGTCTATCGACGCTAGGTAGTCCCCCTGTCTGATGCCTCCCAGGATGGATTGAAGCGATTGCATTTTGAATTTTTTGTATGCAATGTAGTGATTCAGGCTTTTCAAGTCTAGAATCGCCCTCCATCCCCCCGAGGTTTTGGGAACCACGAAGAGGATGGAGTAGAATCCCCCTCCTTCGTGACCTGACGGTACCGGTTCTATGGCCTGAATGTCTATAAGATGACGAATGGCCTCCTGCATAAGCCCCCGCTTGATTGGATTCCGAGATGTGGGGCAGGAGATGAAGTGACCCGGCGGAATCGCCAGGAACTCTAGGGGCAGACCTTGTTGTACTGTTTTTAACACCCATTTGTCCGTGGTGGTGATCTCCCACCGATGGAAAAAATGGGACAGCCTGCCTCCTATGGGAAGGGTAATTTGAGAGTCACTTGGACTTCTTAAAGGGATGTCCTGTTCCCCGAAATGGTCGCCTATTCTGGGGCTGTTGCCTGGGCCGAAATCCTGTCCTGTCATATGTGCGATCCTGCCTAGGCGTGAAAGGTCAAAATGGCTGGGCTGCTGCCGAGCCCGAATTTTGCCGAAAGGGCTGCCTCCTGGAATAAGGAGTGGGGCGGTTGTTGGATCGCTTCGTGACGTGAGCCATGACTTTTCTCTTATCCTTGTTTTCCACAAGGAAAGGGTTCAGTGCTTCACCAAATAGATGGGTCCCCTGATAGGGAGCGGATGCCAGGCGCCATTTGGCCTTGGCATCGGCCTGCCAATGTTTGAGCCAGAGCATCCTCCTGGCTGAAACGTTGGAAGCTAAGGCTCGTGAGGCGAAATTAGCCAACTGTAGAGTCGCGTCTGACGCGTACTCCGTAGTGGCCACCATTTTGCTCAAGTCCTGATGAGTCCGAACGTCCTCAGGAGGGACTCTGGCTTGCAGCTGTCGAAGCCATAAGAGAGTGGTTCGGACAAAAAAGGACGCGCACGTGGCCGTTTTGATGGCCCATGCGGTTGACTGATGGGTCTTGCGAAAGGTTAGGTCGCATTTTCTATTGTCTGCCTTAAGGGCCTCTGCCAAGTCCCCAGAGACTGCCGTCTGAGACACCAGAGGAGTCCAGGCTTCATCTATCTGAGGTACCTCCAAGGCATCAGTGAGATCCTTGGAGGTGTGATATAGCTTCTTGTCCGATCCACTAATGGAGAGGGAGGCAGAAGGGGAAGACCACTGCTTCTTTATCCCTGTAAGGAATATATGAGGACAGGGAACATGATGCTGCGTTGTTTCGGTCGCAAAAAAATATGGGGTCCGGACTCGCCTCGGCAGTAGCCTGCGGCTGCGGAAACTGATCGGACCCTATATTGGACATGGCCGTGGCCTTGCGGAGTAAGGAGAGAAACAGGGCTTGATTAAAAAGGCCACCTGAGGAGGGCTCCAGGGGAAGTACCTCATCCTCCGACCAGTCGAGTTCCGGTGGCTCCCCTCCCGTGTGGGCTGAATAGCCGCTAAGAGAGGAACGGTCAGGAGACGGAGGATCCTGAATCGAGGGGTCCCCTGCTGGCAGAGTGGGAGGAGGCATGGCTGGAGTAGGAGCCTCCTGCCCAGGCACCTGACAAGAACGTGCCGCAAGCACCCGGTCAACGACCTTAGAAAGCAGAGCTTCCAGGTGGCCGTCTGAAAATAAGTCCCCTAACTCTGGACCCCTGAGCCCTGCTGCTGTAGGGGTGAATGTAGCCTCCGGAACCGAGCTGTAGGAAGGTGGGCCAGTACACGTGTGGTGTATTGTCGGAGTAACAGGGTCGGCAGTCAAGGACCACACCCCCTGAGCCGACGTGGATGGACCCAAGGGAAGGTCAAATTCTGGGGCCACCAATTGATCCCTCTCATGTCTGGCCTGTTTTTGTGCCCTGGCGAATTCTTTTTCCAGAGCCTGGTGCCTACGGCTGGCCTGCTTCTCCGCCAACTTTGATGTCTTCTTCAGAGTGGCTTTGGCCTTATTTTTAAGCTTGCCCGCTGCCTCCTGTCCGGAGGATTTGTGCCGGCCGTGAGCGGATGACGGGGACGTGGTGCCCAGGAGCTGAGGCGCCGTGGAATCCTCCATCACTGATAGAGCTATCTCAGGAAACCTGAGGGGGAGCTCTGGCAAGCAAGCTAATTGGCGGGAAGAAATGTTCAGAGCGAGTAACAATGACTGCTCCCCTGACCACCGACCTGACAAAATTCTCTCTGGGTTTAAGTCACGATCACCAGAAGACCGAAGGCACGTTAGGGGCCCGCAAAGGCTTCGTCCGGAGGCCTTAGGTGGCCAGTCAGGGTGCACCAGATATCCAATGAGGGCGTAAAGGCCTGAAATTGAGGCCTGGCACAGGCAATGTGATCAAAGAAAGGATCCTGAATCAGATGGTGGCCGAAGAATTTGAGTATATTAATTCTATAGAATGGAAGGCAATTTACATAAAAGGCCCTGTGGTAGGCTCAGGCCCTGCTACCGGGGATGGTGGCAACCAGTCTAGCCGTGTGGTGTCCCAAAATGGCGGCCGCGGCAAATTTTCACAAGATCCCTGGATTATGGTCAGGCCTGTGCAATTTACACCAAGGAATAACAGGCCACAAAGCTAAACCAAATGTTTGGGAATGCGCTTCCTCAGCCAAGTAGGGAGTGAAATAAGCGATCAATTTGCAGCGCGCGAAAATGGCGACTGCTGCAAACGGTCCCAAGGGACCAAGTAATCAAGGGAAGGCAAGGGAACGATGACTCCTCACACGTTGGGGAATTCCTCTCCCTTAGCCAAGGCTGAAGGCCTTGCAATCTTCCGCGGGTGCCCAAAATGGCGGCCGCGACCTTTGGTCGCTGCAAACGGCCCGAGGGAACAAATTTAACAAAAGGCGAGCTTCTCAACAAAGGCAAGGGAACGAGAGCTTCCAAAACGCAGGAGGAGAGCTTCCAAAACACTGGCAGATTGCCTCCCTTGATCAAGGAAAGGTTCTCCTGTTGAAGATCGTAGCGAACGCCCAAAATGGCGGCCGCGACTCTCGGCCGTTGCAAACGGCCTGGAGAAGTGAATTTAAGAAAGGAGAGCTTGACAGCAGCTCTCTGGCAAGCGCAGGGAAGGAAACGACGGGGGAATTGGCGAGGAATGCTTCCCCCTCCCCAGATCCCTGAGGAGAAAGAAAACAGCTACGGGGATATTTCCCCCCCCCCACACCTCCCACAGAAATGCCTCAAATCGGCCGATTTGAGGTTCTGCTGATCCCAGCAGACTGAGGGAAGGTTTTTCTGAGGAAATGAAGCTAGAGAATCCAACGCTGGGTCTCTGACCTGCACTAAACTAGTCCTGATCCTGAGAGCCAAACCTTGAGACGTCTGCAAGAGCTTGAGACCAAGATAAGACTGGATCTCACAGCAACAGGGGGCGTGTCAAAGTTTGGCTACTTGGTCTCAGGAGCAGGCAGACAGAGAAAACCCACCGGTGGATTCTCCATCTCCTGTACTGGAGAACCAAGATTTGATAGCTTCTCTCCCCGCTTATTGCAATAAACGAAACAAAAGGCCTTCACTGTGTCTTGGCTGGTTAGTGGTCAGGTGAGCTTGCCTCTGGTCACGAAGGAAAGTAGCCAGGAGCACATAACAATATTATTGCTCAATAAACTTTACATTAGAGAATGCAATTGCTCTGGTGTTTTTCTAAGTTGGGCTTTTCAGCCAGAGCTTGACACACAAATTGCCTTTACCACATCATACTATGGTAAATATATGACATATATGGAATTTGTGGCTCTCCAATTGTTACATCTGTTTTCTTTATTCCAGGCTAGGGATTATGTCAGATATTATGTTTTCCTGCAATATATGGAGGTTATGGTTTCCCATTGCTGAAATATACAACTTTGGAATTTACATAAATTGTACAAAGTATAAAAACAAATTTGGCTTTCTGCTCTCATGAATTTCACTTCTGCAAAATCCTTTAGTTATATATTTGAAATGTGTCTACTATTTATTTTATTTATAAAGTTATGTATGTAGTGAATTCCAAAAGTAAAATAATTTTACAACTGGTGGCCGATAAAATACATAAAAGTTAGTCACAATAGTTTACCCAGAAGATTATATATATATATATATATATATATATATATATATATATATATATATATTAGAATTATCTGGGGCACTACACATCCTCTTCATGGCCTGTTTTCCTTGTTACCTTCTGGGAGGAGGCTTCATGGTATCTGAAGCAGAACATCCAGATTCAGCCATAGTTTCATTCCATACAGCATTAAACTTGTGAACTCTCAAGCTTCCTCCTTCCATTATATATTCAAGATGAACAGTGTTTAATATTTATTTGTTATGTATATGTAGGGGTGTGTGTCTATATATATGTTTGTATAGTATGTTTAGGTGTGTGTCATGTATGTGTTCACTTTGAGAGTGGGCAACTAAATTTCATTTTTGAGGTGTGCCGTTGTGCCCACAGTAAAAAAATGACATTAAAGGTTGTCTTATCCTATCTTTTGAGTCACACAGGTCCCTTTTCTCTTTTCTGGATTACAAAATAGTTAAAAGAGAAAAATGGCTACTACAAGAAAAACATCACAACAAGGAAGGATCATTTACAGAAGGTCAGCAAATGGCAGAAGAAGAGTTTAATCAAAACACTTTACAAAAAATGCTGAAGGAATTAACAATAGTGTTATTGCATCAGTTAAAATGGTTGAAGAAAAGTTGATCATTTTAGAAAAAAGTTGGAAGAGAAGTAACTATGGAAAAAAAAGGTTGGGGAATTCTATAAAAAAATAACTGTAGTACCTAAACAGAAATTCTGGAAACTATAGCAGAAATAACCAATAAGGAGATGGAAATGAGTTTATATAATTCAGATAGTCCTCACTTACCATTCTTTAAGCAACCATTCCAAACTTTCTGAAGGCTTTCCAAAGCATCACAAGAATGGCATATGCTATTTGGAGAATGATGTCAGGAAGGCGGCCTGGTGTGGGTAGCACTGCCTTGTGTAGAATTAGGTCAGCTGCACCTCATCAGTAGTAGTAGAAAGACAGCAAAGGTCAGCTGGTCATAGCAGGGCCGCAGAGTATAAGATGGTGGTGTAGCTAGGACTTTGCACAGTGATGCTGGGGTGGCTACATTGTTACATTCACAATGATAGATGAACAATGATATCCCCACAGTGGAGGACATTTCCAGGACTTATAGTGTACAGATAGTCCCCGACTTACAACAGGTTATTCAAGATTACAACAGCACTGAAAAAGGTAACTTATGACCATTTTCCATACTTATGATTGCTGCAGTATCCCCATGGTCCTGTGATAAAAATTTGGATGCATGGCAATTGGTTCATATTTAGTGTCCCTGGGTCATGTGATCAGCTTTTGCAACATTCTGACAAGAAAGTCAATGGGGAAGCCATTCACTTAACAACTGTGTTACTAACTTAACAATTGCAGTGATTCACTTAACAATTGTAGCAAGAAAGATTGTAAAATGGGGTAAATTCATTTGACAACTGTCTTTCTTAGCAACAAAAATATAAATCTAAGTGCTGTTACTATTGCTAATGACTAGACTGTTTCCTTCTCTGGATAAGGAGAAGATGGGAGATAACCCACATGTGCTCCAGGCAGCTGTTCCTCATGAGACTGTGGGACAGTGGTTTTCCATGGGTTTGAGCACTGGGAGATGACAGGATTAGCCATTTTCCTAATAACCATACCAGATACTTTTAAAAGACACTAGGTTTGCAAATATCACTTTCTAATCACTTTTGGAAATTGTTCATTAACTACTTCTAAATCATTAAAGACCTTCAGGCCAACAGTCTGAAACTGCTGGGTGAGTCTGCCTTTAATTCTGAATGAAAGAAAATGTTAATCATGAGCTTAAGAATTTAAAATATCTAAAAATAAGCAGCAAAATATTAAATAGAATTTTAATCTTAGAAAGTTATAAATGGCCTAAGGGATTTGGAATATTGAAAGTTTTACAATAATTTTGAATTAATTTCAAAAAGTGCACAGCTTCTCATGGGAAATAGATTCATTTTTGGGTTTTGCTGGACAAAACAAAGTAATTTGATTATTTTAAAAAAAAACTACACTAGAGGAGACAAAGATTTTAGGTAGAGGAAAGATTTACAACCCCGCAAAATGTTACAAATTATTCTAACAATGAAAATACTGAGAGATTTTTGAAGAATGAAATCAGAAAATTGTTGCCAGAATATAAAAAATCAGTAATGATGTTTGAATAGAATAGAATTGGAAAGGACCTTGGAGGTCTTTTAGTCCAACCCCTTGCTCTAGCAAGAGACCCTATACCATTTCAGACAAGTGGCTGTCCAGTCTCTTCCTAAAAATCTCCAGTGATGTCTGCTTCCAAGGACAGACTGTGTCCAAAATATGTTATTGAAGAAATGTCAGATGTAGAACAAATTTTAGCTGACAACATAGATAAGGTAAGGTAAGGTAAGATAAGATAACCTTTATTGTCATTTTTTTACTGTGGGCACAACGGCACATCTCAAAAATGAAATTTAGTTGCCCGCTCTCAAAGTGAAACACATACATGACACACACCTAAACATACTATGTACAACATATGTATAGATCCACACCCCTACATATACATAACAAATAAATATTAAATACTGTCCATCTTGAATATATAATGGAAGTAGGAAGCTTGAGAGTTCACAAGGTTAATGCTGTATGGAATGAAACTATGGCTGTATCTGGATATTCTGCTAGAGATACCACGGAACCTCCTCCCAGAAGGTAACAAGGAAAAGAGTCATGAAGAGGATGTGTAGTGTCCCAGATAATCTTACGGACCCTGCTCAAGCAGCGCCTCTGTGCTATGTCCTGGATGGGAGGGAGGGAGCTGTCAATGATCTTTTCGGCCATCCTCAGCACTCTCTGCACTGCCTTACTGTCTGCAGCAGTGATGCTTCCAAACCAGACTGTGATGCTGTATGACAGGATGCTCTCGATCATCCCCCTGTAGAAAGTGGTCAGGACAGGGGAAGGAAGATGTGCTTTTCTCATGCAACGCAGAAAATGCAGGCACTGCTGTGCCCGCTTTATGAGTTTCTCATTGTTGAGCGACCAAGCCAGCCTACTTGTTAGCTGCACACCCAGGAATTTGATGCTGGTAACCATCTCCATAGGTGAATCATTAATGCACAGAGAAGTGTGGCTGTGCCTGCCTTTTCTGAAATCGAATGCTAATGAATGCCATTGTTCTGGAAGGCTCAGAATTCTGACATTCGCCAGCATTTTCCCCTCTGAAGGGATGGAAATGATGGTGTTCACTAAAATTTTAACAAACACCTTCATTCTGAAAGGCTCAGAATATGGAGTTAGCTGGAGTTTTCATCAGATTCACTGTTTCTCCAGGTTGCGGGAGGATTTCCCCTCATGCACAGAGGGGAGGGGAAATTCCCTTGATGTGCTGGTGAAACAGACCTCAAATTCAATGTGGCCTCTGCTTGCAACCTTAACTGCCAGTTTCCCTAGTGACATTCGGGGGAAACTGGCAGAGAAGATTGAAAATGGAGATCACATGATTGCAAGGCACTTGACAACAAGTAGTAATTTTTTTCTATCATTACAACAATTACATTTAGCATTTTGTATATTCCCTGAACTTTCTTGATTCTTTTAATACAATGACAGCATAGCAACATTCATTACTATCTATGTAGTACTAAAATTATCATGTTTGACACTTTGTAACTTTCACTTGGATGAAACATAGCATCATAGGGCAAACCTTTGTCAAGAAAGGTACCTCAAATGCGCTAACATAGAATCCTGAGGGAATGAAATTTGGGATTTTTTTTTACTGCTTCAGTGCCACCACCACACTGCTGCAATCAGCCACAGTCATGTGATTCTCGTTTTCAATGTTCTCTGACAGTTCCCATAAATTGATGGGGAACCCAGAAGGAACTCATAGGATTGCATCAATGCTCCTTGCCATCTTCTCATTAGCAAAGTCTTTGCTTGTGGGAAATTTGCAGAGAGAACATCAGTGAAGAAGTGGTTCACTCCTTCTGTGCTCACACTCCATTTTTCCTCACCCACATGGCAATAGTCACTTACCTGCATGCTGGGAAGGGGATGAAGGAGGGAAAGAAAGGAGGAATATGGAGAGAGGGAAGAAATGAACAGGGAGAAATGAGAGTGGGAGGAAAGAAGTTAGGAAGGAAGGGGAGGAAGGAAGAGGGAGGAAGAAAGGAAGGGAAAAAGGAGGAAAGAAGGAAAGGAAACAGAAGCGAGGAAGAGCGAGAGAAAGGAAGCCACTTCCTTGCCTACTGAGAAGAGAAAGCAAGGGAGAGAGGAAGCCAGGAAGGAGGGGGAAAGGAAAAAAGGAAGGGGGAGGGAAAGAACAGAGAGGGAGAAAGAGTGAGGATGGATGAATAGATGGAAGAGAGGGAGGGAGGAGAAAGAGGCAGGAAGGAAGAGAAGGAAGAAAGAGGGAGATAAGGAGGGAAAGCAGGAAAGAGGAAGAAAGAAGAAACAGGAGAAGGGAAGAGAAAGGGAGGGAAGAGGGGAAGAAAAAGGGGAGAGAGGAGGTGGGAAGGAAAGAAGATTCCTAATGCTCACTGCCAGCTTCCCATAAGGAAACTTCATGTAAAAGTCATCAGGAAGTTCGAAGTTGCTCCCACTCCCCACTGATTTTTTTGCCTGCTTGTGGTCATTGTTTCTCTGTTTAGGTAAGGAAATATCTCTGAAATGATGAGCCAACAGGTCATGAGTTATCTTGATACTTTATACATTTGAAAATGTTTCCCAGGATTGTGAATCCCCCAGATTAATAATTCTCTCTATGAGGAAGATAGGAAACCAAAAAATAAAAAATAAATTTGATTGGAATTCCTTGGTTTTTACTCACCCACCCATCTTTTTGCAACAACTTGTCTGAGAGAACACTTTCCAATGTCAATGAAATATATTTAAATAATATCTAACACTATCTACTTTTTAGTACACATTTTTAATACACAATTTTAGTACACAATTTTTTCAACATCAAATTTTAAATGTTCAACATCAAACATTAAAATGCAAACTAAAATAAAGGAAAAGGGGAAGGAGAATCCTAAATAAATTTATATTTAGTTTTTGTTTTTTCCTTGCCACACAAAGTTAAAAATATCCTTTTGCCATTGTTTAAAAGTTATGTCAGTTATCATGATTGGTATAGTTTGAAATAAGAAACATTCTTTTTATTTTTGTAACTAAAATTCTACCTAGCATGGATATCTTTAATTTATCCCACCTGGTTAATTCTTTTAATGTCATTCCACAGTTTTCCATAGTTATTCTGATTCAAAATTATTCAAAATCCATAGTGTATGATTTTGTATACTGCCAAATCAAAAGACTTATAGTATTTATCAAAGTAGTGAGGAAAAATGATACTTTATTTCCATGTGGCTCATTTTTCTATGACAGGTTGTTAGAATTTGGACAGTTATAGACAATATTCACAATGCCCATCACTACTTTCTGATTTGTTTCATTAGCAGTCTTTGTTTTCCCAATCTGATGTGCCTCTCATATATTGTGCAAAAGCTCTGAGAATTCCCAAACAGAAAACCATACTAACTGAGATTCTAAGTTGTAGCTCAATACATTTGGAGGGCATCACATTGGAAAAAACTAATCTAGAAACATGGTTTGGCAGAAAGCTAAAATACTAAATAAAGACAAAGAAGAAAGCTTTAAACCCTCTAAGGCTGTTCATCTTGTTTGTTGTTTGTCGACTTCAGTTCAGCGTTTAACACAATCATTCCCCAGCATCTAGTAGACAAACTGGGCCTTTTAGGCTTAAACACTCTTTTGTGCAACTGGATTCTTGATTTTCTTACCAACAGGCCCCAATATGTGCGAGTTGGAACAAATACCTCTAATACCATTTTCTTGAGCACAGGTTCTCCTGAGGGCTGTGTCTTAAGTCCGCTGCTGTTCACCCTCTTGACCCATGACTGTTGTGCTAGGTTTGCCACCAACCATATTGTGAAGTTCGCAGATGATACAACAGCAGTGGGCCTTATTCAGGATGACAAGGTGGAAGCTTACCGCAAGGAGGTTGAGGGGTTGGGGAACTGGTGTAAGGAAAACAGCTTAGTTTTAAATACCGGAAAAACCAAAGAGATCATTGTCGATTCCAGAAAAGGCAGGCACCGCCACACTTCTCTGTGCATTAATGATTCACCTGTGGAGATGGTTACCATCATCAAATTCCTGGATGTGCAGCTAATGAGTAGGCTGGCTTGGTCGCTCAACAGTGAGAAACTGGTGAAGCGGGCACAGCAGTACCTGCATTTCTGCGTTGCATGAGAAAAGCACATCTTCCTTCCCCTGTCCTGACCACTTTCTACAGAGGGACGATCGAGAGCATCCTGTCATACAGCATCACAGTCTGGTTTGGAAGCATCACTGCTGCAGACAAGAAGGCAGTGCAGAGAGTGGTGAGAATGGCCGAAAAGATCATTGGCAGTTCCCTCCCTCCCATCCAGGACACAGCAAGGAAGCGTTGCTTGAGCAGGGTCCGTAAGATTATCTGGGACACCACATCCTCTTCATGACTCTTTTCCTTATTACCTTCTGGGAGGAGGGTTTGTGGTATCCGTAGCAGAACATCCAGATTTAGCCATAGTTTCATTCCATACAGCATTAACCTTGTGAACTCTCAAGCTTCCTCCTTCCGTTATATATTCAAGATGGACAGTATTTAATATTTATTTGTTATGTGTATGTAGGGGTGTGGGTCTATACATATGTTGTACATATTATATTTAGGTGTGTGTCCTGTATGTGTTGCACTTTGAGAGCAGGCAACTAAATTTCATTGTTGATGTGTGCCGTTGTGCCCCCAGTAAAAAAATGACAATAAAGGTTATCTTATCTTATCCAATCCAGCCTCCTTCAATATATATTCAGCATGTAAACTAAATACCTTGCCTCACTTTTTTGCCAACCTGGAGCCACTCTGTTTTGCCTGTTCTGTCTGTAGTGGAGATTCTTCTTTTGTGTAGAGATTTTGCACAAGGAAAATGAGATATTCTAGGAATACCATTTTCCTAAGAACTTTCCTCAGCTTGACATGGTCAATATAACTGAAGGCCTTTCTATAGTGTATGAAGCACATATTGACTTCTTTTTAGTATCTTTTGGCTTTTTTTCATATGCTTCAGCAAAAAAGTTTGAAGGTCTGGCATCTCCCTTTCCATGTAAGGCTCTAATCTAGATGATCCGAAGTGTTATTTCCTTGGCATGTGAAATTAAACATTATGCAATAGTGAATGCACTCTGTTAACTGTCTTTTCTTGGTTATTGGCATTTGGATCAGTCTCTTCTAATCTGTTGGCCATTGTAACATTCTTCAGATTTGCTACTCTAGTTTGGTTAGAACCTTTATTGCTTTTTGTAGAGTGCCATGTTTCCATAGATATTCCATCAATTCCTGTAGTCTTCCAATTTGGTAATGACTGGAACCTTAACCTAACTTAGTCTTCTAATAATAGACATTCTTGTAAATAAGGAAAAAGTTATCTTGGATGTTGAAAATATTTCAATATATTCTTTCCATATTTGTTTCAATCTGCTACAGGTAGTCCTCAATTTACAGCTACAATTGAGTCCAAAATTTCCATTGTTAAGCATGGTAGCTGTTAAGTGAGTTGTGCCTCATTTTACAATATTTTTGCCACAGTTGTTAAGCGAATCACTGCTTTATTAAATAAATCTTGCAGTCATTAAGCGAATCTGGCTTCCCAGATTCGCTTAATGTCAGAAACCAGCTGGGAAAGTTACAAATGGTGATCACATGACAGTGCAACTGTCATAAATACATGCCATTTGACGAGCACCCAAATTTTGATCACATGATCATGGGCATACTGCAATGGTTACAAGTTTGAAAACTGATGTCACTTTTTCAGTGGCCTTGTAATTTCGAACAGTCATTGAATGTAAGTCAAGGACTATCTCTGTACTATCTGTTTAGTGTTGTTCACCGTATCAGCTTGAAGTTACAATCTCTTTCTTACTCCAGACCTCTTTGGAAAATTTATTTCTCTGTGGTTTTTTTATTTTTAATCTCATTGCAGGTGTTGTTTGTTCTAAAAGTTTTCTGATATTCTTTGTTGAACCTCTTCCTGAGAACTTGGTCTTTCTTGACTTTGGTTCCAGTTTGCTTTGACAATCTCTTTTCGCATGCTTAACAGCTTATCTATTTCAGACAAGTTAGAAATGCAATTTGCAGAGTTTCATTTTTGCACCGTTCATTTTTCTAACTTACAAAACGCATTAGTACATAAATATCCAATATTATCTGTCAATTCAAGAACAATTCTATTCAGAGAAAGCCCATATTTATATCGTTTCGGGACAAAACCTACAGTGAGGTATCGGCGGCAGCCACTTGAAGCACATTGCAGCGGTATAAACAGCAAGTGTACGAGAGTGCTGTGGCGCGCACGAGAACGTCCCCCAACTCGCTCTCGCGGGCCACTAGCATAGCGGCAACTGTGGCAGCAGCGGCTGAATTGCCACCAGTCCCCTCCGCCTCCGCCTCCGCCCCCTCATCAGGGGGCCGCGAAGACAAGACGCGAAGCCCTAGGGCCGCTGCCGGGCATGCGCGACGCCCCAGGAATATGGCGGAGATGGCAGCGTGAATGTTGGTGGTGGCTGCGGCACTGCGCAGCTGACAGACGGGCGAGTCGAGCCCACGGCGTGCCGCGAGACCGGGACTTCCTCGTGTTCGGTAAGTGGCGCCGGTTCCCGAGTGAAGGTCCGAGCGTTTTTGGCTTCCGAGGAAGAAAAGCAGGCGGAGCTGGACTCGCCTCCCCCCTTCGCCGCAGTTTTCTCCTCTCTTCGCTGCGGGATCTCCCGGGTCCTGCATTCTAAAGCGCGGACTGAGAAGGGAAAACGCTGATGTCAGATCAGCAGCCCCTCGCAGAGTATTTGGTGTCTGCGAGGTCGGCGTCACTTGTTCCGGATATTCGTCCTCGACCTCCCCCAACCAAGTCTTCTTAGTGACTATCTTTTCTCCTTCAGGTTTTCCCGAGCTGCCTCTCTTCTCGGCCTCTTTGGGTCCTGGGGCAGTTTGGAGCGCGCGCTGCCCTTAGTTGTTTACAAATTGCCCAACCTCCCCTAAATAGTGGGTCGTTTGCACTGAGAAGGGGGGGGGGGGGGCTCTTCTTCCTCAGCTAAACCTTCACGTCCACCTTTCTGATGATCAAAAGGCAAAGGGAGGAGAGAGAGAAAACATTGCATTCCTCTTTGAGGAGGGGCAGGAGGAGGTGGGAGATCTTGCGAGAGGGGAACTCACCCCTGCATTTAGCCAGGGGGCATGGCAGGTCTCATTCCCTCCCGCTTTCGCTCGTTTTCTCGCTCTGGAAAGCACTGCTAGGTCGAGGCCGGCAGGAGAGCCGGTTCTGGACGGGCAGTTCTGCGCTTTGAATGCTGCGCGGTTTTATTTGAAAGGGGAGGAGAGAGGAGCGGCTGACATCTGACCAGAGCTGAGCCAGCACAGCTGTCGCATTTAGCCCTAGGTAAATTTGGTAACAACGCTGGCTTTTCTGTTGGGCATGCTGCTTAACACGCATTTCACTTTAGTAGGGCGGGAATAACCGTGGGCACTGAAGAAGAGGCGGGGGCAAAGGCGAATCTTTTCCCCCCAAGCTTTTCGGGCTAAGCGCTCAAGGACTAAAGCTGTTCGCGGCAGTTCTGCACTTTTTTGACCCCCGCGCGCGCATTTTGAGTTGGCTCTTATTTTTGGCTTGCTTGGATGTGGTTTGACAGGAGCGTAGACGTGGACACACCTCTTCGAGATGTAGCTTTCTTCTGGCTGAGGACTCTCCTCCCTTTCCTCTTCTTTGGCATGGAGTACTAAATGCGAGTGGGGCCTCGTGGACCGACTGTTGCTGCAGCAGTTACTTTATCTTGGTTGGCGGACAAATAGGCACCCAAAGAATAGATGCGTTTTCTTTGCTTCTGGTAACCAATGAGTTGGGTGCGGTGTTTGCTTCTTCTCGTTATGTAAATGAAGGGCAATCTTTCTCCGAAGTCAGTGAGACTTGGCCTAAAGAGCCTTGAGGACGAGTGGAAGGTATATTAACGGAGAAACACGATGCTTCTCTAGTGCAAAATTGTGCCTAGAAATTGTCTTCTGTGCAGGAACAAGAGGTTTCAGAACATTCATTACTTTGGGTTTGTATGTATGTTGGCCACAATACACTTCTGATCCCATTCATTTCTTCGAAGAAACAGTTTCAGCCTGTGCCTATTTTCTTTGTCAATTTTGACCATGGGTACAATCTAGTGCCTGGAAGCACGCTCAGTACAATTTAGGATAGCTTACTTTTGAGTAAGTATGCAAAACATTGCACTGTATGGTTTTAATAGTTAAGGTACCTACCAAGGAACAAGCCCCATTGAGCACACTGAGAAATATTTGTAAGTAATAATACATAGAATTGCTTTTTGTGTTTGCAAACTATAGTAGTTAGTCTCCACTAAAATGTTTTTATTTGCCTTGCACAAAATCTTGAGTATGTTTCTAAGTATGTAGGATTGCACGGATAATCACTTTAAATAAAAATCTAATACTATTAAACAACAAAGATTTTTTTTAAATGTAAAGTTTCAGTAACTTATGGTATAAATATGGAGATCCATTGTGTTAATACAATATGTGTCAGCTCAATTGTAATTTAGATGAAAATCCATGTTATTTTGCCAGTAGGTACACAGTGGTTGAATTAGATTAGTTGATCCTTGTCTCTTGAGCTGCTAAAAAGAGTTTAGGGAAAACTTAAAAAACAATTGTATTCAAAGTGTAATTTTAAAGTACTGATGCAATTATTCTAAATCTTAGTCCTATAAATAAGAACATGGTCTCCAAGTTTAGGTTCCTAAACATCTTTATTTAATTTGCGTAAAAGTTTGGATAACTTTTGAGGCTTATACCCAAGTATACATTAAAAATGGTATTAAGGTAAAAGCACGTTCGGGATAACGGCATAAAAATATATTTTTTACAGAGTTTTTTTCCCTTAAGGATAGGGAATACCGTAATATGGCTATAGAACTTAAGGACTAATTCACTGTTGATATTTCCCTCTTCCCTCCAGCCCCATAATGGTTGAATTATATACTAGTAATTAATTCTGCTATTGCAGCAATTTCTGTGTTAAAGCTTATTTCCCTTTATTCTTGTCCATGCAGTTTGCTGCTGTAATATTCCAGTAGTAATGTGTTTAGAAGAAAGCGAATCAATCCAAAGTAATGAACTCTTTGCTCTATAATTTAGCTGTGAAAAATGAGTAGAAATCACACAGGATTAAAAGATACATGATTTTTGCAGACCTGCAAGTATGACTTTCCCAAGTCCATTCATTTTTCTTATATATGTTCACATACAGTACACATGGCTGATTGAGGGCAAGATAAGTTATATGGAGTTAATTACTGTATTTCCCCCCACTACTTGCTTATCCACTTGTATGTAGTACAAAATAAAATCTGCATTCAGATAGAAAGTTTGAAAGTATAGTTTAAAAAACTCAGTACTTATAAGACATATTGATCAAAATATGATGGAACAAAGCATGTTTATGCCATTGGGATACTGTTACTACTAAAATGTCTGCAATTGGAAGACAAGAATTTTAAATATTTAGAGGTGAGTTAGTGCTAAATTTATTCCATTCTTGTAAGAGTTATTAGTGTTATATTCAGGTTGCTCATCTGCTTAGGTACATAAACTCTGCAGTACCTACTTATAATAAAGTAAACCTGACTTTATTTTAGGTTTGTGAAAAACCTTTTAAAGAATAAAGACAAGTTGTATTACAGGATGAAACAACATCCTAAAAATTTAGGATATATAAAGTATAATTTGGCCTGCAATAATTGATACATTAATTTTTTAGTCTATTATAGCTTGTCTTTAGAATTGTTTTATTTTAACACATCTAGGAATGTTTTGATCAGCAGTTATATTTTTCTCTAATAAAAAGATTTTATGCAGGGTTTATAAATATTTCTTTGCTTATACAAAATGCATGTAAGAGAAAATTAGTTTCAGTAATTAGTATCTTTAATTAGCATCTTTAATTCTAACTAAATTTATATGACTGGATTGCATTGATGGTGCTCTTTATGTAGAAAATTGTTGTTTAAAAAGTTTAAAGTTTATTTATGATATGAAGCACTATCATGAAAATGTTTAAATGAAAGATCTAGAGCTTTTTGAAAGCAACAGGTGTAAATGTAAATTGGGTTTGTCCTTCAGAAAACTAATCCTAGTCTCAGAGCATTATAAAAACTCCTGTCTCACTTCTAGTTTAAATAGCACACAGCTATTCAAACAGTTATGCAGCATGTGGGAAAACAACTGTGCTTGATCCCTGCAATTAAGGGCTTTTTTCCCCTAGTAAAGCAATTTCTGTTTACTGAATTGGAATTGCAACAAACAATTTTGAGATTTTAATTTGATTTGCTTTGATTTGCTAAGGACATCAAACTCCAAAAAGACTCTTAAAGTACAGATGTAAGATTCTAGTCAGTATAAATGTATTTACAAAATTATCCTCCTCTAAAGTAACTTTATAAGAAGGCATATGTAAGAAAGAGATTTCATTATACAAATCAGTGAGTAGCATGGCAAAAAAGCAGTTTGAACAGGTATGTAGTTTAATTATAATTCTGAATAAATGTTACTTTTCTTGGTCTGAAGAATGCTCCTTCTAATCTTGTTAAGATCACTGTAATTTATTTATTTTATTTATTTATTTATTTATTATTTGGATTTATATCCCGCCCTTCTCCTCGTAGGACTCAGGGCGGCTGACAATCAATTAAAATACATAAATAACAATACAAATTTAAAATTAATTAAAAGAGATATTTAAATATTGTCCGATTTAAAATATAATTAAAACCCCTCTAAAAATTACCCTAGGCCAGTCCTGCA
>NW_015386274.1:596271-634919 GCF_001527695.2 Protobothrops mucrosquamatus | reverse complement strand
GATAATTTGCCAATACATCTGGGTCCAGGGAGGGCTTCTTAAGGAGGGGCCTCACCACCGCCTCCTTTAGGACCGCGGGGAAGGCACCCTCCCGTAAAGAAGCGTTTGTAATTCCCTGGAGCCAGGCTCGTGTTCCCTCCCGAGCTGCCAGTACCAACCAGGAGGGGCACGGATCCAATAAACATGTGGTTGCATTCAGCCTCCCCAGGATCCTGTCCACGTCCTCGGGAGCCACAGAGTCAAACTCCTCCCATACAACAGTCTCAAGACCTGCCCTTGCCTCCTCCCCCGGGGCCACCCAGTCGGAGTCCAAACCCTCTCGGATCCGAGCGACTTTGTCATATAGATATTGTGCAAATTCCTCAGCCTTCCCCGCCAGGGGGTCCCCGCCCCCCCTCAATTGAAGGAGGGAGCGGATCACCCTGAAGAGGGAGGCCGGGCGATTATCTGATGACGCAATGAGGGTGGAGTAGTAATTAGACCTCGCCACCCTCATTGCCACAAGGTAGGATCTAACATGTATCCTTACCTGTGTTCGGTCGGATTCGGTTCGGGTGGCCCTCCAACTGCTCTCTAGGCGTCTTTTCTGGCGTTTCATCTCTCTCAGCCCCTCGGTAAACCATACTAAATTATATGAATAAAAAAAGATTATGGGTGCACATATTTTTAACTTTAAAAAAATTACATATCAATAAATAAAATAAGAGCAATGTCATTAATTTTTCTAATTACCAAAATATTTTTGCTTGAAATATATGCTTAGAATGATTTTTCTGTAAACTGCTGCAGATGAATTTATTGTCACAACTTTTTAAATAAACCACTTCACCTTCCAGTGTGAAAGATAACTTTTGATAATTAAAGTAATAATCTGGCACATTTTAAAAATAATACTTAAGGCCTATTTTTCTATTATTAAAGTTTCTTGTCTGCACTCCTTCCTCCATGTACATGTTACTGAGATATATGTAATAGGCTAATTTAAGATATTACACATTTAAAATTAACAGATTAGCTAGTGTTTTGCTTTTTATTCCTCAGTCACAAGTTTTATATCATTTATCAATCTGGAATAAGGCAAAATATATCCTACCTTATAAAACTATAAAGCTGACTCAATTATTTAACTCATATAAAGGCACATAACTCTTTAAAATATAATAATGGTCAAATATCTTCTTGTTAATTTTGCAGTCTTGAATTTAGACTTTGAACAGTTCATACAGTTGTTCTATGTTATTAGAAATGGATTCATTTGATTAAAATCGTACTTTCAGGTTGACATTTTTTTATTGTTCCCTCTTCTGGCAATTAAGGGTAAAAATACCCTCGGCAATACATGGCCCTAGTATGTGACATTGTGGCAATTTGTAAACGAAGCCCAAGAGATATATTTGATAATGTATTAGATTTTTAATGAATAAATAAGAAGGAGAAGGAAATAGCCACATGAATAATTAATGCTATGTTGTAGATGCACTGACATGTAATTATGATTTATAGTAACAAAGAGTTGCCTGCTTTTTCTATATTGAATCTGAGATGGAAAACTCCTCTTTGTAGAAGAGAAATTAATCCCCATTTTTGGAAAATTTGTATCTTTAATATATGATGAGGCAGGTACATTTTTGTCCATTGTACTTTGCTTTAGGAAGTTAATATATAAATGATTCCTAATCTTCAACATTAGATCTAAAATTCTAGGACGAATTTGTGGGCTGAATTTCATAGACTTTGAAATAGGTTATTGGCAATGATTACTGGTCATCTGCCTTTGGATGGGGTTTCTCTGTTAGCTGGCAACCTTGTTGTCTCTGTCTACATGCTCACTTGTCTGAAATGCTGGAATTCTTTTTATGTTTTTCCAGCAAGCACATCAGTGGCTTGAGAGATATAATCACTATTGAACTGGAATCTTTATTACAGGAGCAAGTGTAATCTGCTACTAGCTAGAAAAGCAACAATAGAAAGATAAACACAAGTGGTTTAAAATTGACTGCTCATAAAGAGGATGACTTGGATCACCTTTCAGTTGTAAGATAGCTTTGAAATCTGTTTGAGTTCAATAGCTTTTTGCAATAGCTCTTATTTCTTTTTATTGAAATGTATATTCATTTGTTGAATTAATTTCATATAAAAGTGTTCTCTTTTATTTGTATATTTTACTGTATTCATGTTATCATTTTTGCACGTGAGCTTTTGAAATTAAAAATAGCTACATTAATATTTACTCTTTTTATTCCTGTGTAAAATATTCCTGTATTTGATCAGACATCATCCTAGGGAATTTCATTTTTTGAGAAGAAATAATGATTTTTATTACAATCTGTATACAATGCACTTCAATTTTAAAGGTTATTAAAAGGATATTTAAAATTTATAATTCCCCCCCCCTAAAATCCATGTGTGAAAGTTGAAAGTTAGTGCCATCATGAAGAATAAATATTCTTATTCATTTTATTATGCCAGTATGCATAATGACCAAATTAAACATTTCAAGTTTCATATTTTAACTATTCCAGCTGATTCTCAAATATTTTATGAGGATTAATTTAGTCAGATTTTAGTTTTCTAAATGTATTATGCAAGTTTATAAGACTGAGCACAAAGATTTGTTAATGTATTCATATATTTGCAATTCTTAAAAACTTTTAAATTAGTACATAATTTATACCACAATTAAATAATATAGAACATTTTTATTTGTATCTAGATCTTTGAACTCTGTAAAACTTGTTATTTGTGAATGTATGTTCCTTAGTGTTTCAGCAAGTTGTGAGCACATTATATGCTTCGTTACATTTTACAAATCAGTTAAAGAGGCAGGAGTTTAACCCATGTACATAAAAATAGTTTATTGATTGATGTTTGACTTTGTTTGATAATGAACAAATTGGAATTGTACAGTTCAAAGTGAAAAGTTGCAAGGTTAAATTCATTTGTAGCTTATTGGAAAGCTGTGATATTCCTTTTTGTTCCTGTTTTTTTAATGTCATAATATTAATGACAATTTCTTACTTTGGGCAGTATCTATTTTAATACCAATAGGGTCATTTTAGGATATATCCCTATTTACCTTGCAATATGTTATGTGTAATTTAGCAGCAATAATCTCTAAGTAACATATACAGAATTACTGAACACTATTAGTTCAAGATATAAAGACCACAAAAGATGTTGTGGATTATTACCTTCAAGCATTTATCAAGATTGCACTTTTCAGGAAGTTGGGGCAATAAATGGCATTATTTAAGTGGAACCCCAGACTTAAAAGAGATCTGACTTAAGACTAGTTACATTTTTATCTTGGATGTACTTGTGCAGTAAATAAAACGATAGATTTACAGTTTCATTGCTGCAACTGTTTTATAATGTCAATCAAAAGAACAATATATTGTATATGTGCTAAAGTAAAAAAAAACCTAAAGCAAATAATGTCAACTTCTATGTAATGTTAAATGTTGCTAGCATTGAACTTATAATTACTATAATATTCTAATATAAATGCAATTCTACTTGTGTCTGTGTATGCATATGTATGTGTGTGTATATGTATGTGTTATATGTATATATGTGCATGTGTGTGTATATGCTTAGAAATACCGTATATACTCGAGTATAAGCCGAGTTTTTCAGCCCAATTTTTGAGCTGAAAAATACCCTCCTCGGCTTATACTTGAGTCAATACTCGAGCTGGGCGACTGCGGCGGCGGCAGGAACACGCTGGGTGGCGGCGGCAATGATCTGGGCGGCTGCGGCGGCGGCAATGAGCTGGGCGGCTGCGGCGGCAGGAACACGCTGGGCGGCGGCGGCGGCAATGAGCTGGGCAGCTGCGGCGACGGCAGGAACACGCTGGGTGGCGGCGGTGGCAGGAACATGCTGGGCGGTGGCGGTGGCGGCGGCAATGAGCTGGGCGTCGTTGTTGTTCGGCTGGCGGTCCCCCAACCCCCGCAAGTGTATGGCCAGCCCTGTGGGGCTTGACAGCCCCGCTTTCAGATTGAGGAAGCTCGAAGCAAAAATAAAAATAAAAAGTCGAACCTTTTTTTTTAAATAAAAAAAAATTGGGGGTGATGGGCGATTTGGGAGGAGGAATTGCTGGGACATGTAAACGCGAGACAACAGCGTTGCAGGTTACCGAGTTCAAAGTTTAATTACAGACGCAACTCTTTCAATACATATGCGGGGGGAGGGGTTGGAATGGCATGGCCGCCCACCCACCCACGACCCGCACTTCTGCGGCAGAGCTCTTCCCCCCCGCTTCCCCACCCAGCTTTTCCCTTCCAGCTGACGTGGGGCGTGTTATCAACTATTGCTCCTTTGTGCAAAGTGCTACAATCGCGCGGTTACCAGAGGGGTGGGGTTGCAAAGAGGCCGATTAGCCCAGGCGTAAAAATGTGTGTGCTGAAAAATGCCCCCTCGGCTTATACTCGAGTCACCATTTTTTCCCAGTTCTTTGTGGAAAAATAGGTCCCTCGGCTTATATTCGGGTCGACTTATACTCGAGTAATAAGAATCCTTCAATAAATCTGTTGTAAATAATGTCTAAATCTGAAATTTAAAGACCCTAAAATTGGAAAAAATGTGCAGCGTAGGAACAGAGATAAGGTGTTTTTTAATTTTTAATTCCATTCCTTATCAACTTACTAATTTTGTACAGTTAGACATAGGTATATATGTCTATATATGTGTATATATATTATATATATGTGTGTGTGTGTGTGTGTGTGTGTGTGTGTGTGCGCGTGCGTGCTTCCTAATCTATTGTATTATTGCTTTACAGGAAACAATTCTACTGAAACAGAAGAGTGAACTTTTCAGGCAACATTTGTATTTTTATTGTGACAGGGAGGACCAGACTTTTAACCATGGGGAAAACAGGTAAAGTTGAAACAATAAGATAGTAAAAGAGGGAACATTAACACCAGAAGTCACAATTTCCAGACATTTAAAGTGTGACTTTTAGTTTCAGGAGTTTAATAAGATCAAATGGGTACCCCTAGTTCCTAAATTGGGAAAATTTTGACAATTAGTAATATAATTTTCTAGGATCAAAATATAATTTCATGAAAAAGAGATGTAGATGTTTGCAGAATAGCTATTGATATAAACAGTTTTTTTCTGAACTCAAATTTTAATTTGTTTTCTAGATCATGGGAAAAACTAAAACTGGTTGGGGAAATATTTAATGGCATCTGCTAGATATAATTTAATTTGTGAAAGAAAATATATTTTCATAAAATTGCAAATTTAATGTGTAAAAGTCTTTAAATATGCTGTTTTATTAAATTAATTTGCAATCAAATAGTAGGCAAACTGGATTTGAAGCTAGAAAGTTTATTTGGAATGATTTCAGTTAACAGCTGTTGACAGCTGCTTAAAAAAGTTGCACCTTTTCCTGGGATTGTATAGCTATTGCTGATAACTGAAAAAGATACATTAGGTGTAAGGAAATGTCAGCATGAGCTATTGGACGTGCTTTAAATTGCCTTTTCTTTTCTGCACCAGTCTAATAACTTGGTAGATTTTTTCCCCATAAAGTAGGCATTTTTAAAATATCTGATAAGCATTCTAAGTTGTTTCTAGCTATTAATGTCATGTCTTATATTCAAGTGTATCAATAAAAACTCACAAAAGTACCATATGCATATAATTCTGTTCACATATTTCATTATTTAACAAAATCAAAATACTCAAGTAAAATGTACTATGAACTCACATTCTGTATAGTTAGCAGCACTGCTGTCTGTAGATGGCAGAGTACCAATTACAGTAATAGGCTAATTTAGCCTTTTTATATATTAAAAATACTATTTATGTTATGATTAAAGCACTGGCTTGAAAGAGATCCACAATCTGTCATCTTTTGCCTCTTATGATGTCTGAATTGACTACTTATTCTAGTTATATTATTTCTATACTGTAAAAACATAGTACTGAAAGATATACGGTAATCATCCTTGTTTCTTCTGCAGTACATATGGCTGTCAAAAAACTTTTTCTCATTTATCTTCCTGGGTTGAAATAAATGCTCAGTAATAACAAGTGAAGAAATGTGCTAGATGAAATTTCCAGGGAGAGAAATAGCTACCCTTTTCCATTTTGCCAGTGTCAGAATATCTATTCATACTGGAGGTATCAGCCATTCAGCAACTGTGACTTTGAATGGAACTGGTTATCTTACTGCCATTGCTTCTTTTCTCCTCTAGCCATGCAGGTTTCATCTGATAATCCATTATGCATTAAATGAATGGTCTACAATGAGTTGTTCAATAACTCTTTTAAGTGTTTGTTCTATTTTGTGCTAGCATCTTCTAATCTTCCTTGCCTGGTTAAAAAGCCAAAGGTCATATTAGGTAGTTTGGTCATATTCTTTAGAATGTGTGCCTGGTGTCTATATAACACTGGATAAAAAGGATAATGTAGAATAGTATTTAGCACTTTGGATAATGTACTTAAATTGAAATCACTATTATAATTATAGAGAACACATTGTGATTATAATTTATTACATAATACTCACTGAAAGTATTTTGACTTTTAAATTTGTCAGAGTGCTTGCTTTTTTTGCATTACCCTTTGAGTTTTCAAAAGTCAATGCATTATGATAGATTTACTGCCAGATTTAATTTTAGAAATAAATCTAACAATGTAGATTCAGTTGAGAATCAATTTAGATTTCAAATATTTTGAAATAGTCTTAATGTTGCCATCTTAAGCCCAAATCCTGTATCTACTGTATTTACCTAGAAATGAATCCTATTGAGAATAATAGAATTCTGTAATGCTATATTAATAGAATTCTATATAGAATGATATTGGTAGAGGTGTATGGCAACATGTTTACAATTATGTTTATTTTAGATTTCAAGTCTATTAAAAAGACATGGCAACAGTAATCTGTCAAGGAACCAACTGTTGCATAATACAATAGTATGTGTTGTAAATGTAAAGAGAACAGATTTTGGTGTATGCAGACTTTTTAAAAGCAAACTTTCTCATCTCCTATCTTCTGCCATCCCTGAAAAATCTCTCTAAAAAGTGCCTTTTCCCAGTTTTGAATCAATCCTTTTCTTCCATTCCAGCTTTCTTGAAGATATATTAAATAGTCTCCAGTCTCAAAGGGAGCTTTTAAAGGCGAGCAGACAACTACAAGAGTGGAGGAGGGAAAAATATTCTTAGTTACATTTCCACAGATTTCAAACCAACAGACTTAATTAAATTTGAAAGTATTTCAGTTTTGGTTAATTGTTATGTAAAGTTATGCCTATAAATCCTTTTTTGCAGTATTTTTCATGCTAATGTTTAATATAATGTTTTTAAGATGATACTTTGAATCATTCTGTAAGTACAGGTCTGTCAGTTTCAAACACTTCCATAGTTGTGATTCCTTATGTCAGGCTACAGGACCTGTATTGTTGTAATACTTTGTGTGAATCTTTAGCAACGGTGACTAGACCACTTCTTATCAGAACTACATCCTGCCTCAATGTGTTCTTTCCTTCTTAGCTGGTTTTGTCAATTATTGCAATAGAGGGGAAGACTGCCATCTTGTAGAGATGGCCTTCATGGAGTTAGACAAGATTTATTACCAAAGAGATGAGAACATTATCACTGATAATAGATGGTAAGCTGAGCTCACTATCAATCAAATAGATGTAGCTTCTTTACATACCAATTCTAGAGAAATTAACACAGAAAAGTACAGTATTGGGATTTCCATACCCATTGTTCAAAACTATACTATCCAACAGTTTCAGACAATACATTTGCAATTTTTATTAACATACACTGTCCTGAACTATCTCTTTGCCAGCTCAGCCTGTACATTTGTGTGCCCACAAATACATAATGACATAGGTTTTGTTCCATGCAGACAGTGACAAAAGGCTCTTAGGAAATACTTTCACTGATATATGGATTGAGTCTTTCCTATAAATATGCCCTCGAGTAATGCTTCTGGATGTTTATAGCCTTGTAGGCTCAGCTATTGATGATCAAGGCAACTCTAGTTTATAACACTTTCTTTGGAAAAACTTTATCTGCTCAGAAATGCCCATCTGTACTACACAACTCTCATTGTGGTTTTTCTTCACAGTTCTTCACAGAGGGTGCTAGGAAGATTTTTAATATCAGTATGGAAGTAATTTATGTACCAGTGTTATTCATAACAAACCTCAGAATGAATCCTATTAACAGTTCATTGTAACTGATCTTTTTGATTCTTCACCTATTGAAACAAAGTAATATTGTAGGTGATACTTTGATTTAAATCTATGTAGCAGATCCTATAGTGGACATAATTCAGTGTTTTCTTAATCAATCACAAAAACAATTTCTCAAGGGATTTTGAATATTTCTGCCAGTAAAACTTCTAGTACTTTCAGCTGCCTTCTCTGTAATGGTATGTTTGAACTTCTTTCTACCATGAATGCTAAGTTTCTAACTTGCAAGTATTTTGCAGTTGATGCTCATCTGTTGGGTTGGTAAATTGTATGCTACAGGTAGTTCTCAGGTTACTACTGTAATAGAGCTCTAAATCATTACAGTTGTGGGTTGAAGCATCAATCAGTAAATTTCCCCCAATGGGTGTTCTTGAAGTAAATGCTAGAAAACAGCAAAAAATAAATAAATACATATTGCAGTCACATGACCGTGAGATGCTGCAAACAGTGATAAATATGTGCTGGTTGCCAAGTACCTGAAATGTGATCATGTGACCATGGTGGCGTATGCACGGCCGTTATTTTGAAAATGGATCATAAGTAGCTTTGGGGAGGTCTGTCGTAAGTTGAAGACTACCTGTATATAGACAGATGCCCCTTGGAGTCACACTGACAGAAAACCTAATCTTGCCTTCTGCATAAAATGTGTTGGAGTCCATTTAAACCAGTTTCTTATTCTCTTAATCTTTTTTCTACAAACAGCTATGATCTTAAAAAGTTCTTATATTGCAGTAGATAGATTATATCACTATATTTTCTATAAATTTACTGTTAGAAATGCTTTATTCACAATGTTCATAAAAGTAACACTCTAAGTAGGGCCTTCACACGATCTCAACATTCAACCTTTTCTAGACATCATGATTTCAGTGCTCAAGCTTGTTTGAATGCCTTCTTTAGCTGAACAGTTCTTTTTGGATTCTTCTGCCATCTGCTCCTACCATGAGCTACATTTGCTATTCCACTATATATTGGAGGCAGAGAGAATGCAAAAAAAAATAAAAATCTTATTTTTTCATGCAACTGTACCTCTTTGGGCATCTGCATTCATAAGATCCTCTCATTTTTTTTCACTTTAGGCATCCAGTTTAATAGCAATCTAAACATTTCTCCTTGGCTTGGTTAGAAATTAAGAGGAAAGGTAGGAACTATCCCCAGGATCATGCACACATTGGACAAAAGCATTTCCTGCTTAAAAAAAATGCCACAGATATGGAAGAATCAAATAAGAATGCATAGATTGCATTCAGAGATGAACACTTGAAGAACTACAATTATATTTAAAGCAGTTTGATGAGGGTGATTTTTAATTCCATTAAATGTTTTATAAATAATTTTTTAAATGTATAAGCCTTGCAGTTACAAAAAGTATGCTCGTATCTGTTTCTCAATGTTTTGATTATAATTCTGGTAGTAGTCTCCATTAAAGGTTGCTATTATACGGAATAATACTGTAGCATTTAGGCAAATGGAAATTGAACTTTCTTGATAAATAATTCATTTTTGTGAAATAATTGCTTTAAAATCTGAATATTGATAAAATTGTAGGTAATAAAACTTATTAGAGAAGATACCATTCTGTCAAATAAAATAGGAAATTTGTTCTGGGAATGTGTTTAGGTACTATATATGCAAGCATTACACACACACATACAGCTTACAATTTTATTAAAATTGGTACTGTTAATATACAGGTAGTCCTTGAGTTATGACAGCAAATAGGACCAGAATTTCCATCACTAAGTGACACAGTCATAAACAAAACTGCATCTCTTAGAAATTCCTGCAATTCCTGGTGTGCTATCATTAAGTGAGGAAGGCATGGCACAAGTACAATGCTTGGGGAGGGTGTACGAGGGTGCTGCTGCCTGGTGAAAAAGGGTACCCAAATAGCCAGGAAGGTGTGGGAATGGCCGAGGTTGTGTGGAAGGAGCACATTGAAGCTCAGGAACAGTATGTGAGCACAACAGGACTTGGGGTGGATGTTGCCAAGTGGGAGAAGGTAAATGAGTAGCTGAGGAGGTATGGCATGAGTGTTGTGTGGCTTGGAGTGTGCACAATTGATGGGGAAGGAGAATGTGCAAGGGTGCGGTTGCCAGTTGGAAGTGTGCAGATATCCAGGGAGGTGCAGTGCGAGCAGCTTGGGTGTATAGGTGGCTGATGTGTTATGAGTGCCGAGGGGCTAGGTGAGGTGCATGGGTGGAGGAGACTTATCAGAGCAATTTGTGACCTCTGCTGGTTTCCCATTGACTTTACTAGTCGGAAGCTGGTGGGGAAGTTAAAAATTGCAGTCATGTGACTGCAGGCCAGTGCAACAATCATAGGTATGAGCTGATTGCCAAGCACCTAGATTGCAATCATGTGACCACTTGGGTGCTGTGACAGCTGGAACTTTGAGGATCACTCATTCAGTGCCATCATAACTTTGAATGATTGGTTGTAACCCAAGGACTACCTGTATTGCAGAATGAGATGTATTTTCTTTCCTGATTCTAAATATATATATATATATATGAAATTATAAAACAATGTTTGTTCTCACACAATTTTCTTACCCTTGAGTAAATCTATGAGGTGAATTTGCATAGTATACAGTTGTGTTATTTGTGGTTCATTGCATGCTTAGAAACAATAGAAAAGTTGGATACCATAGTTGCAATAAAGCCTAATAGAAGTCAATGTTCTATTGTTGAATAACCAGTGAAACCTTAAATTACTCTGGAAGAACTTCAGCTTCTTGCTAAGAAACTTCCTATTATTTCGTGGTATCTAACTTTGGTATAATTGCCAAGAAAGTTACACCAAGAGTCAAGGTCAGCTTGAAGGAGACCTACCCATCGGAAACACCAGATGACAGCATAGTATTATTAGTTTATGTGTAGCAATTAATGGAGTGAAACACATAGAAGTTGGCCATTTTGCAAAGCTACATGATAGCTAACTGTACATAGACTATTAGCAAAAACAAGAATTTATTACTGGGCAATATATAAAATACTTTGGTTTGCATTCACTATAAACATTTATCTGAACATCTTTTTCTGTTTGGCTGCCTTGCTACTGTTAGAAAAGTAAGTGCAAAGGACTTCCGGTGAAAAGATGGCCAACTGACTACAAGGCAGGGAGGGATCCCTGAAGAATTTTTTCCTGGGCAGTAGTTTTTTCAACTAGCAACAGAAGGAACCGACATTTCTTTAGTTTATGTGACTCTCCTGAGTTAGGGAAAGTCCTAGAATTATCGCTCAAGATCTTCCGATACAGCAAAGGTCTGAAAGTAGCTTCAGGAGCTGCGCTTTGAAGCAGCCTGTGTGCCAAATCTTTATTAGGCTAAAAGAGGCTCTCTTTAGTCACAGCCTGTTACTCCTTTTTGAAGATCTGCACCATTTTGGGGATTTATTCAGTGTTAAACAACAAGAAAGAAGGCTGCTAAGGCAAGCCAAAAATAAGGAAGTGTGGAGTATCTTTAAAAAAAAAAAAAGTTGACGGAGAAATATAAGGGTAGAAAGTTGTGGTAGAAAGTTTATTATTTTTAGTAGTTTATTATTTTTAGTAATTTGTAGTTTGGTCTACTTTGCTGTGGGTGGCTAAAACTTTCTGATTTTTTTTATTCCTGATTGGCCAGCAATTCTTAAGTGATTTACAAAAAAGTTACTCATTGACTAAAGAGGGAGTTAAGAATATGGAGGAGCAAATTATTAGAGATGTATTTGAAAAATCTTTAAATAAAATCCATCAGTTTATAGATCAGCTATGCTCAAAGGTCATTAAAAAAACTTCTCAAACTACTTCACAATGCAAATATGTATAGAAATTACTAAACCACAGAGGCAATTTCATAAGTAGCTGACAATGCAGAGGAGTCAGTTGCAATTTTGGAATATAAACCTGCCACCAACTCTTATTATGATGATTTAAATGTACTCCCAATACAATTGAAAGAAGAAATCCAAGAAATTCTGCTACCTTTAAAAGGACAAATTTGGAACCTTTTCCTTATGGACATTAACAAGATTGAGAAATCTTTGAGAAAAAGAGAAGCTTATAACCAGTGGTGGAATTCAAATACCTGAACAACGGGTTCTCATATTTGATGCAGGCCTGGGCCTCCGATGCCTAGAACAGACTTCCGGAAGTGACATCATGCACTTCCGGTGGGCTGTTCTAGGCCTGGAAGGCCTAAAGGCCTCCCGAACTGCTTATAACTACTTAACTACCACTGCTTATAACTACTTGACAAAAATTCCAGAGAAGAAAAAGACTTTATTCCATGAAGACAAGTTGGAAGGAGTGACTTAAACTTAATGAATCAATTGGAATTAGGATGGATTTTTATCGGTTTGATATTTGTAACTGAAAGTCTTAATCTAAAGTTTGAAAATGTATTTTTCCTTTATATATAATGCTTAATTCCTAAAGTTTGTAAAATATTATTGAAAGTGTACTTGAGAGTATCTGTGTTAGGAGAAAATTAAAGAGAATGTTGTATTAGTTTAAAGAAAAGTTTAGAGTTTTAGAAAGGATGTATACAAGAAGAAAAGTTATTCTATGAGGGTAACTTGGAGGGAGTGATCTAAATTTAATAGTGAACTTTAAAGTATGCATGTTAAGAGGAAGTTAAAAAAAAGATGTACTAGAAAGTTTTGATTTCAGAAATGTTTTTAACAAAAAGTTTAGTGTTTTAAAATGGATGAAAAAATATTTTACCTTTAAAGAATCTGAAAGAATACAGTGAATTCTTAATATAAATAGTGATACTTTATAAAGATTATTAAGTGCAAATAGAAATACACATTATTTCCACAGCAAGGAAGATAAAGCAGAAATGATTAAAGTGATTGTTTTATTCAAAGAGGAGAATTTATTTAATTATGTTTTTTATTTGGATATTACTTCTGGATTTTGTGCTTGTGATGAAAAAAAATAAAACTTTGAGTTTGGTTTTGCCAATTAGATAGATTTGTTGTTATAGAAATGGCTAATTACTGTAAGGTCCCTGGCCCTTACTTAAATTTGAGATACTATTAAAAGTCTAATCAGGCAACTCAAAAGGAGGCTTCTTGAGGAAACAATGCTTTAATTGATCAAATAAAACAGCTGGGTGGCAAACAATCTGGAATGCTGGCAGAGTTATGTTCAGAAGTGCCACACCTTAGAAAGTTAGTAGCATTGCTTTATAAACTTTGTTAGCCAATGAAAATCAGACAACAGAGCCACTACATCATAAGGAAGACATCAATCATTCCTGTACACTCCCTTATTCCCTCCTTCAGTACATCCCATCCATGTACATGTTTCCCATGCTTGCATGAAATTTGTCCCTCATGCAAACGCTGATTACAAAAGTGAGATAGAAATAGTTAGGCTAAACAATTTCTTTTTGTTCCAGTTACAGAACCCTTCATTTATCCCTTTTTAATTTTGTAACAGAATGCTTTCTGTTACTTGGTGACCAATGATGTATATTCCTTTGTTATTGCGCTGATAGTCAGGACCTTGGCTGGCTTATGGGGTTTATCACTACTTACAGAGGATGCTATGACTGTCATCCCCGAGATGGTAGAAGTAACTGTTCTTTGGATAACAGGAATCAAACATGGCAAAACCAGACCTCCAAAAGCTAACACAACCAGAAAAATTTCCGTTTGCCAATCACCAAAGATCTCTCCAAACCAGCTTGTGTCCATGGTAGCTATCCAGGTTTCTGAAGAAGCTGGGTGTATTTCCTCCACAAGAAGGCAGCAGCGTGTAAAAGGAAAGCCACACCACCTTGTTTTCACAAAACTTTCTTTTGTAGTGTTATTTTAACCAATCAGTTTTCTTTATCTCTCTGAACATGTGCTTCTTGCTTCGGGCTAATGGAGGTTCCTGCACAAGCGTAGTATAGAGAAGCAAAATAGCATTATGTTATTCTAAATGCCCTTAATTTGTAATTATTTCTAATACAGTTTGCAGTCTAATAGTTCTGTTAAACAAAAGTCCTACAACCATATATTCCATCTTCTGCCCAAGTAATAGGTTCGTCTGGGGTGGTCAAAGTGAGGGTTGCGTCTGTTAGATTGGTCCATAAGGTAGACAGTTGGGGAATGTTTGCCAGGGGATCTGGGCGTTGGGCCGAATCGGTGGTAATCCACCAAAAGGATGCTGAGGTGCTCACCTACAAGAGATGTTCACACCTAAGTCTCCCCAAGGGCTTTACCAAAACATTCTGTTTTTTTTAAAAAAAATAAAAAATAACAGAGGTTTCCCACTATGGAAGTGGTCAGAGTGCACACATTGGGTCTATTGGTGGCTTTTCAAGTGAGATTTTGACTAGTCAGGGCAGTAAAATTTATTTCACATGCTTCCCAAGGCTATTGTTCACCCATGTTGGTACCCACACACACATGTAACAATTAGTCACATTTAGAGATGAAGCAATTCTTTCGGCCAGATCAATAAAAAGGTTCTTTGCTTCTGAGGGATCTCAATTGTGATTTTCAGTTGATCGTAAAAACAATGAAAAACTCTAAAATGTTTCTGGGACGGTGGTATAATAGTGTCAGCTTGAAGCCATATTTGTGTCCGGTTCCATCGATAGCTAGTCCAAATGATGCTGAGAAATCCACTGGTCTGGTTATCTCGAAGCACACTGGGTTGCAGGAATCAGCGTTGCACTGGGAAGTGCTGACTCCTTTAATCACATTGAATTTCCTTCGATTGTGCCAGGTTTGGTAAGATGTATAAATGTATTTTGCATGAAATAAGTAGGCTTGTTTCCACCCCATCACTCCACACTTAGTCCATTTAGCTTGATTATAGTCAATAGCTTTACATGCATCAAAGAAGACGCTGGCTCTATCCATAAGTCTTGTGTTATTCTTTCCAAAAGGTATTGTCTGTGCGTCCCTCCATATGTCCAGATTTGAAGTTGTTGGTAGGGCTTTACTGTATTGACAGGAGCATAACAAGTGACCCTATCCCTCACTTTGCAAGTGGAATATGTAGTCTTGTTATAAACACAACTCCCTTTTGTTCCTTTAATTATCGGGCCCATGGTCTGAAGAAGGTGTGGGGGAAACAGCAGCAACAAAGTAAGAAAAATATAGCAATATACAGTCCAGATACTAGAAACACGATTTCCAGGTTAGTCCAATTCATTGAAGTTTTCCTCCTAGTTAGATGGAAACAGTTCAACAGGCAAGGCAGGTCGAAGTTAGGCCGTCCAACTGCTGGACTTGCCATTGGAGAGGGGAAGATGGAACTTTTCGTGGCCCCGCCTTGATTCCTTCCACTTCTCACTGCAATTGATGTGCTCAGGAGGACTTGACGGGGATGGAACCACTTAGGGTTGGAACTTTTAGGTGACAGTTCTTTCACCTGAACCCATTATCCAGGAACAATGATGGTCAGAGACAGGTGGTAGGCCAGCCTGGGCCTGTACTGAGATAGAAGACAAAACCTGTGCCAGATTATGCAAATACTGAGTAACTTTCTTCTCTTCTTCATTGATATACTTGAACCTTCGTACAACTCCCATACATCATTTCAAAGCCAAGTTTTCCAGAACTGAGGCCTGTATTGAAATGGCCTCACCACTAGATGTCACAACCTGTCCAGCCACTATGTACCATCTACAACATAAGCTTTCAAAAAAACAACCTAAACACATTCTTTAACTCCTCCTTCTCAAACATTCACTTCCTTCTGTGTGCCATTTCTGCTGCTTCTGCACCAACTTCATGTGAGCTAACTCTTTCCCTTTTTACTATTAATCTTCTTTCTTTCCAAATTTTTGAAAAATAACCACATTTTCGTTTCTTCCTCATGAACAACCTCAGAGCCTGGCTCAGAGCCCACAGGCTTGAGCTAACCAAAGGGAGGGAGAGCCTCCCCCCAGCCTCCACCAACATTCTCTTCTCCACTTCTGACACCACACATCCATGATGCCCTCCCTTCAGCTATTTTGCTAGATCCATCTGTAAACAAATCAGGCCAAAACGTTGTCTGCAATTCTAGAACTTCATGTTCTAATCAGACTAGTTCATTGAGCTCAAGAACTGGGCAGGGTTCAAATCAACTGGTTTCTTTCTCCCAGCCCAGTCCTGAGCTAACACACCTTTCGCTATTCCAGAATCTACGTAATAATAATAATAATAATAATAATAATAATAATAATAATAATAATAATAATAATAATAATTAATAATAATAATAAAAAAGTTGGAAGGTACCTTGAAGGTCATCTAGTCCAACCCCCTGCTCAGGAAGGAAACCCTATACCATTTCAGACAAATGGCTGTCCAGTCTCTTCTTTAAAACTTCCAGTGTTGGAGCATTCACTGCTTCTGGAGACAGGTTGTTCCACTGGTTAATTGTTCTAGGTTGCTTCTCTCTTTGGTTAGTTTCCATCCGTTGCTTCTTGTTCTGCCTTCAGGTGCTTTGGAAAATAGCTTGACTCCCTCTTCTTTGTGACAGCCCCTGAGATATTGGAACACTGCTATCATGTCCCCCCTTGTCCTTCTCTTCATTAAACTAGACATACCCAATTCCAGCAGCCTTTCCTTATATGCTTTAGCCTCCAGTCCCCTAGTCATCTTTGTTGCTCTTCTCTGTACTCTTTCTAGAGTCTCAGCATCTTTTTTTACATCATGGTGACCGAAACTGGATGCAGTATTCCAAGTGTGGCCTTACCAAGGCATTGTAAAGTGGTATTAATACTTCACGTGATCTTGATTCTATCCCTCTGTTAATGCAGCCTAGCACTGTGTTGGCCTTTTTGGCAGCTGCAGCACACTGCTGGCTCATATTTAAGTGATTGTCCACTAGGACTCCAAGATCCCTCTCACAGTTACTACTATTGAGCAAGGTACCCCCTATACTATACCTGTACATTTGGTTTTTCTTGCCTAAATGTAGAATCTTACTTTTTTCACCATTGAATTTCATTTTGTTAGATAGTGCCCAGTGTTCAAGTCTGTCCAGATCCTCCTGTATCTTAAGCCGGTCTTCTGGAGTGTTGGCTATTCCTGCCAGCTTGGTGTCATCCGCAAATTTGATGAGTTCCCCATCTATCCCCTCGTCCAAATCATTGATGAAGATGTTGAAGAGCACTGGGCCTAGAACAGAGCCCTGGGGCACCCCACTACAAACTTCCCTCCATGTAGATGCAGTTCCATTGAGGACCACACGCTGAGTACGGCCGGTCAGCCAGCTATGAATCCATCTGGTGGTGATACTGTCTAACCCACATTTTTCTATTTTATCGAGTAGTAGGTTGTGATCTACTTTATCAAATGCCTTACTGAAGTCCAATTAAATTATATCCACAGCATTCCTCTGTTCCACTAATTTTGACACTTGGTCAAAGAATGTAATAAGGTTTGTCTGGCATGATCTGTTTTTGACAAACCCATGTTGGCTTTTAGTAATGACTTTGTTTGCCTCTAGGTGTTCGCTGATTCGTTGTTTGATTATCTTTTCCAGAATCTTCCCAGGTATTGAGGTCAGGCTGATAGGTAGTTCCAGTTTTCCAGTCTTCCGGTAGTTCCCCAGTGCTCCAGGATCTTTGAAAAATATAGTTCAATGGTTCTGAGATCATATCTGCCAGTTCCTTGAGAACCTTGGGGTGTAATCCATCTGGTCCTGGTGATTTGAACTCATCTAGCCTGGATAGGTGCTCACTTACTATTTTCTTGCCTATCTTAACTTGCGTTTCTATTCTGTTTTTTGTGGCACTGTTTTTGGTAGGTTGGTCTGTTTTTTCCCTTTGTGTAAAGACAGATGCAAAAAACGAGTTAAATAGTTCTGCTTTCTCCCTGTTGCTTGTCACCTTCTTGCCATTTTCACCCACTAGTGGACCAATCATTTCCTTCACTTTTTTCTTGTTTTTTATATGTTGAAAGAAGCTTTTTTTGTTATTTTTGACTTTGGTCGCAAGCCTTAGTTCATTTTGAGCCTTAGCTTTCCTCACTTCATCTTTGCAGGCTCGGGCTATTTGTTGATATTCTGACTTAGTTATGTGTCCTTCTTTCCACTTTCTATACTTGTCCTTTTTATCTTTCAATTTATCAGAGAGTTCTTTATGCAGACATGCTGGTTTCTTTTGAGAGCTGTTATTTTTCCTCTTTGTTGGTATTGTGCTAGACTGGGCTTTTATTATCTCACTTTTCAAAATTTCCCAAGCTTCTTGTGTTGTTTTCCCCTTGAGGATTCTCATCCATGGAATCCTGCCCAAGCCCTCTCTAAGTTTATTGAAATTAGCTCTCTTAAAGTTCAAGAGTCTAGTTTGACTGTGTTCTATTGCTTGTGCTTCCATAATGTTGAATTCCAATATTGCATGATCACTTCCTCCCAAAGTTCCTGTGGCTTCAACACCTTCTATCATTTCATCTCTGTTAGTGAGAATTAGATCCAAAATGGCTAATCCCCTAGTTCCCTTCTCTACTTTTTGGGAGACAAAGTTGTCTGCTAGGTTTGCAAGGAATCTGTTTGATCTTCCACTTAGTGCAGAGTTTGTCTCCCAGTTGATGTCAGGGTAGTTAAAGTCCCCCATTACTATTGTGATGTGCTTCCTACATACCTTAGTTAGCTGACTAGCAAAAAATTCATCCATTTCCTCTGTTTGGTTGGGTGGCCTGTAGTATACACCTATGGCAATGACATTTTCCCCCTTTTATATTGATCCAAATGCATTCAAGACAGGTTTCATCATTGTTGTGCTCTATTTCTGTAGAGATGTAATTGTTTCTTATATAGAGAGCAACTCCGCCTCCTCTTTTATGTGGTCTGTTTCTTTTAAATAATTTAAATCCATAATTCATAAATTCATAAAGAGATAAAAAGGCTTCTCTAAGTTGGGGAGGTTCAACACAGGTGCTCCCAATAAAATAAACAGCAACTTCACAAAAAAAAACAAACAAGCTTAATGAGGTATTCTGAGTTAATGTACTGAAAATATATGTCTATGCAAAGACTGAAACTAGAGCATCAAATTTTTAAAAACATCTATAAATCTAAGCAAAACACTTCAGAATCATTTCCTTTGGTTGATGAGTATATATAGAATTAACTAACATTTTAAATCTGAAAAGACTTTCAGTGTGTTCCAATGCCAAATTTTTCTCTGAGTTCTTATCTGGTTACAAGTAACATTATGTCTTGCCTGAATTAGATTTCTTTTTGTTCTGTGTTCCTGAGCAAAATTGCAAGAGCAGATCTCAGATTTCACTTTCCCCCTCCTTCCCTCCTTCTTTGAGGCCAGAGTTAAGCAGAGAAAAAAAGTTTTAAAATAATCAACCCCCCCCCTTCTTTTTCCATCTCTCTCTTCCAAATAAAAAATAAAAAAAACATAGCAAGCCGGTAACGAAGAAGGTTGAACAAAATTTTAAAAAAACCTGCACAGGGATCTCGGCCCCTTTTGAATTTCTCTCACTTACATGATTCTTCCAACAAAATAGTTTTCTCTCTTCACATTCTCATGCAAACACGTTTTACTTAGTCCACAACAACAACAGCAACAAAATCTGCAATTTACTGTTTCTTTCAGAGCCTGGGGTGGGGGATTCACACACACACACACACACAGGCATTTGCACATTCAGCATACTCACACATTCACTTCCATTCAAACTACTTGCATAAACAATTTCATATATAGATATTTCATTTCATACTTTTTCCAGGCAAACCATTTATTTTTAAATAAGGTCTTTTTGTTTGTTGTTGTCAGAGGGTTTTCTCCCTCTTTCAAGTTTTGGAAATAACACAAAACAACACAGACATACACACATACACAAATACCATTAAGACAACATTTCCAGGCCTGTTGCTTGTCCTCCGAGAAGTGAGAAAAATCAAGATGTGATTTTTGAGGGCTCTTAACTACCTCTTACCTTTCTCACCATTCCAAGTCCAAGCTTAATGTTCTGGATGGCCAAATATTTAAGAAACACATCAATTTGGGGTTTGAGGCCAAAGCACGCCTTTCTTTTTAACTTTTCTCTAAAAAGGGAGGGGAACATTTATGGTTGCTTCCAATTTTTCCCAGCAAATTCAAATGACAGTGGGGAAGGACCAAAAGGAATGTTGAATTTGGGGCCCTTTGCCAGTGAGAAGGGGGAGGGGAAAACTGCAGAGATCAGCCTCCTCTCTTCATGTCCGATAACAGGAATGGTTTCCAAGGACAGTAGATGGCGCCAGTGTCTAACAGAAAGGAATTGAATGTACATCCAAAGAGCCAGATTAGAGAGAGAGAAAAAAACTTGCATTCAGTTCTTCTTTGAATTTTTCTTTTCTTTTCTTCCGTGGCTGAAGTTGTTAAAAAAATAAGCTAGCCAAATGGAGGTGTACAAAATTTTGCAACATTGCTTTCTTGAAGATTGTTTTCACTGCCACAATTTCAGTGCTTTCCAATGGGCTAACACATAGCCTATTGGAAACATGGCCCCTCCTCTTCCCTTAAACACCAGTTCATTTGCTCAGTGCAAATGAATGACTCTCTAGAGATTTCTCGATATCTTTTCTTCGATATAGGGGCTGGCCATGCTCTCTCTTATGCGGGGGTCCCTTACAGGTGGTTTACTTAACAGTCATTCATCTCTATCACATTGCAGGCAACTAACCTGCCTTTCAGGCATTTCACACACACACACACACTCCCCCAACCTCCTCCTCATTCCAGAATAATTGTTTCTACCTACCAAATTCCACCTTCCATGTCCCTGTTCGGACGCCAGAAATGTAAGGTCCCTGGCCCTTACTTAAATTTGAGATACCATTAAAAGTCTAATCAGGCAACTCAAACGGAGGCTTCTTGAGGAAACAGTGCTTTAATTGATCAAATAAAACAGCTGGGTGGCAAACAATCTGGAATGGTGGCAGAGTTACATCCAGAAGTGCCACACCTCAGAAAGTTAGTAGCATTGCTTTATAATCTTTGTTAGCCAATGAAAATCAGACATCAGAGCCATTACATCATAAGGAAGACATCAATCATTCCTGTACACTCCCTTATTCCCTCCTTCAGTACATCCCATCCATGTACATTTTCCCACACTTGCATGAAATTTGTCTCTGACGCAAATGCTGATTACAAAAATGAGATAGCAATAGTTAGGCTAAATAATTTCTTTTTGTTTCAGTTACAGAACCCTTCATTACATAATAAAGTGTAAATGTAAAAAGTGGAGGCTGGAATGTTCTTATCTTGTACCATGCTAAAAACAGTCGGAAGTCAGTGCTTTTTTTCTTTCTTCCCTTGTACCTCATATTTTCTTTCCCCCTCTCTTTTTTCTTCTCTTAATTTCCTATTTTTGTTTTTCTTTGTATTTTATATATATTGATAAAATAATAAAAGTCAAGTGGGGGGAAAAAAGAAAAATAATAAAAAAGAGTAGGTGCAAAGGAATAAAGCAAGTCCCTGTAAGGATTAAATTCACTGAGAAGTGTCAGTATCTTGAAAAAAATATAGCATATTATTTATTCTCATGCTGTAGCTTTTACTTAGAATATATGATTGGCTCGACAGATGGTCTATACTGCCATCTGTATATATTGCAATTGCTTGCAGCTGGGAAACAGAACAGTTTTATGGTTATCACCAGTGCAGACTGCAGACATTTGCAATAATTTGGCTCTAATCTGTTGCATGAAGATTTATTGGCCAAGAATTTGAAGTCTGAATATATTTCACATTCTATCACCTTCTTTGCTGCTCAAAGCCTTTCATGAACTATATGCCATTTTGGATTGTGGTTTTTCATATTTGTTAAAAAAAATTCAGAAGCCATTGGTAGTGATATATGCATGTCTACAGAGTAAAAATGCCTTGTGCTTACTGAACTGAAAAAAAGCTACCTTAAATCTCACGCAGATTATTGCCAGGTTTTGGTGGATTTAGGGCAGCCTTTCTTGAGGTGGTGTCCTCAAGTAGCATTAGAATTATTCTGTTCAAATGTTCCAATCAGCTTTCTGCTTCAGTGACTCTCCAAAATTCTAGATTATTTTGCTGTAGTTCCATTTCATCTGAAGAATCTGTCTCAGTTGAGTGATCTTAACAAACAGTGGACAGTTGGAGTGCAATCTTCTGGATATCTTGGTTATTTTGGCAATAACCTGACTAGATAACATCATAAGTGTATTCCACAGTTCAATCCTGAGTTATATATACACTTTCATCTATATTGATTCTATATAGGTAGCATATTGTAAGGCACTTATCAAATCCCTGTGATAGAGAATATGGATTAGTCTCCGCTTGCTTTAGAACTAAAGATTAAATGAGTTGAGATGCAAGATGTGTGAAGGAAATCCACAAATATTTTATATGGGTCCTTTATTGTTTGATTGTTTAAACATGTTTTAATAGCCATAGCAACCTTGTTCTTGAATTAATATAGATAGTTGCTTCCAATACCTTTATTGAATTGTAAATTGGTTTGTGAGGTATAACTGTGTTGAATAAATCTTCATCTAGATCAGTGGTTCTCAACCTTCCTAATGCCGCGACCCTTTAATACAGTTCCTCATGTGGTGACCCCCAACCATAAAATTATTTTTGTTGCTACTTCATAACTGTAATTTTGCTACTGTTATGAATCATAATGTAAATATGGGATGGAAAAAGAGAGAAGAGCCCCGTTCGTCACGAACTGAGAGCAGACGGTTATTGGTGTCGCAGCTCAAGGCGCGTGACGAGGGAAAGAATACGATTAACACCCCGCGCGCACACACACACACACAGCGCTTGTCTTCCACATTTTATTCACGTCAACCTTTTTTTTTCTTCGTAATATTGGGAGTTGAAAATAACGACTCTACACAAACGCACACACAAACACGCAGACGGACACGCCCCCTCTCCTCATTCAGTTCTTTTCCTTGGCTCGTCCACTGCGCGTTCCTGAGGCGACGGCGGCAGCTTTGGCAGTGTCTCGGTTCCTAAGACCATCGGAAATATGTGTTTTCCGATGGTCTTAGGCAACCCCTGTGAAAGGGTCGTTCGACCCCCAAAAGGGTCGTGGCCCACAGGTTGAGAACCGCTGATCTAGATAAATCTTGTAAATTTGTCTTTTTCTGCAGAATGCTCTCACCTCCACATTTTATTACTTTATAATATCTGAGCTGATGCCCTAGATTAACTCATTGCTGTATAAACAGTGTTTCTTTTTATTTCCGTATAAATATTCCTCCAATACATGAAGTATTAAAACATCATATATTAAATAATAAATGCTAAAAAGACAAATGTAAATTTAGAGTAGATCTATTCATGTATAGGTAGTTCTCAACTTACAACTATCATTGAGCCTGGAATTATGGTTGTACGTTATCCTAGTTGTTAAGTGGGTCACCATGTGACTACCCAATTTCACAAGTATTGGTTGTTAAGTGAATGTGGCAGTAATTAAGAGAATACACTATCTACAGTGGGCATTTTTTTCTGGAACCAGAAGGAAACACCAGTTTCACATGACTGCAAACATCTGTAAATGTGGGCCTATTGTTGAGTGCCCAGAATGCAATCATGGGACCATGAGGGAGAAGGGGAGCCAACAGAACTTCAAATCTGGGTCATAAGTAGTCCTGAGGAGGTCCATTGTAACTTCAAACTGTTGCTAAGCAACTGGTCGTAAAGTGAGGATTACCTGTACAATTTCCAAATAATCAGAAAGTACTAATTCCACTACATGCTGCTTTGGTCAGACTACATCTTGATTACTGTATGTCCAATTCTAGGCATCATATTTTAAGAAGTGTTCAGTGAATGGCAGTGAGGATGATCATTGAACTAAAAAAATTAAGTCTTTTGAGAACAGATTAAAGCGTTTTGAAAGGTTTAGTGTTTAGAAGAGAAGACAGGGAATATACAAGCACTCCTCAAATACTTGAATATCCTTTACTTCAGGACAAAGAATAACCATTACAGACAGTTTGTACTGCAGTTGAATATTTGGAAACCTTCCAAACAGTAAGAGTAGTGATAGTGGAACAAGTTATCAGGGTGATGGTGAGTTCACCTTAGCTCACAGGTTGGCAACCTGCGGCTCCAGAGCCGCATGCAGCTCTTTGAGCCTTCCCCTGTGGCTTCCAGCCTCCTCTGCCATTTGCAGAGAGAGACAGAGACAGAGAGAGGCACTTGCACTTCCCTGCTTCTCTCTCTGTCTCTGTCTCTCTCTGTGTTTGTCTGTGTGTGTAAAAGAGAGTGGACTCACGGTGTTTTCCGACAAGCTGAAAAGCTTTTTGGGCGGGGCTCCTCCGTTTGCTGCGTCTCTGCGGGAAGCAGGAAGGGCAGGAGAGAGCTAGCTAGCCCAGCTATGCTGACTCAGGAATTCTGGGAGTTGAAGTCCATGAGTCATAAAAGAGCCGAGGTTGCCTACCCCTGAGCTTGAAGCCAGCTTGCCAGGTGAGCAGAAGATCAGAGAGAGGGAGAAAAAAAAAGAGAGAGAGAGAGAGAGAGAGAGAGAGAGAGAGAGAGAGAGAGAGAGAGAGAGAAGAGGACTGGCAGACCAAGGGCAGAAAGAGAGAGGGAGGGAGAGAGAGAGAGGGAGGGAGGGAGAGAGACAGAGAGAGAGAGACCCTTTTGACATCTAAAATGAAGATAACACTGCATATATCCTTTTTACCTTTATGATATATACATATACATACATACATACATACATACATAAAGGTAAAAAAGGATATATGCAGTGTTATCTTCATTTTAGATATCAAAAGGGTTTTGCAGCTTCGAGTGTTTTGTTTTTGGTGGGAAATGGGTCCAAGTGGCTCTGTGAGTGTTTTGGGTTGCCTACCCTGCCTTAGCTGGATATAGATATTAAGGGGAAAGGCTTGGCAACCATCTGTCTTGCATGCTTTAATCCGAATTCTCTCTTTTAGCACTTTTCTACATTTACAAGGCCACATTCAGTGTATTGTTTCTTTGAGATGGAATCTTATGGGAAAAAGCTGACTACACTAACATTCAAGTAATTCCAATTAATTAATTTGATAATTTATGTGCTACAATATAGCAATTAAATTCAGTCCAGGTTAAAAAGATAATTTAAAAATGCATTTTTCACAATTGTTATAATTATTTTTAACATGTTTGGGAAAAATATTCTTATATTTTTGTAAATTCCTTAAGATTTTATTTACATTCCTATAGCCTGAAGTATATTTATGTAGTATTTATATTGCTGTTTTAAAGTTTAAATATTTCCATTTTTTCATAGAATATTTTAAGTGGGACAACTACTTGAAAGAAACTGGGTCTGTAGCTGCTCCTTCACAGTATTTCAGACAGGTGATAATTTAAAATATTAAGAGCCACTCCTAAAATTAATGTGTTTGTTAACTGTTGAACTGCTTTACTTATAAGTGTAGCATTTAATGTAGTATGCACTTAATGTGGTACATGGTGTATTCATGTTAATAAGAATTATTAATATAAGAAGCATTATTGTTGGACTTATAGCTTCTTCATGTGGTTGAAAATAACAATCACCATTTTTGATGTCTCTAATCAAAACACAAAGTACTATTAAATGCTTGTTGCACAGAGAAGAATATCATGAAATTTAGATTGCATGTGTTGATTTGTTATTGAAATGTAAAATGATGCATTTGTATAATATCAAACTGGTGCATGTGGAAAAATGCTCATTAAATTCCACATACTGCACTCTCTATATATGTTACTATTTAAAAAACTAAGCCAACAGATTGTTAAACTATACTGCAAACCTTTTGTTATCTTTCCTTTTGTAGTCTAAGATTCCCCCTAGCAATGATTTCAAAGTGGGTATGAAGTTGGAAGCTCATGACCCCCGGAATGTTACCTCTGTGTGTATAGCTACAGTTATTGGAATCTCAGGTACTAGATTAAGGCTGCGTCTTGATGGAAGTGATAACAAAAATGATTTCTGGAGGCTAGTGGATTCCTCTGATATACAGCAAATTGGAACGTGTGAAAAGAAAGGAGGAATGCTTCAGCCTCCTTTGGGTAAGGAAACATAATTCAACAGTTTGATTTACAGGGATCATTTTTGGAAATAGCAAACAATGAAATAGTCATAAATCAAGAGGAAAAAGAATGGATATAATGTTATAGATTGTATTTGGAGTGCTTTGCACTGGTGATGGGTCAACCGTGCTTTGCTTCCATCCCATCTCCACTTTGCTTTTTGTCTTAAATCATATCCATTATGTATTTATTGTCACATTAGGGTTCCAGATGAATGCATCGTCTTGGCCAATGTTCCTCCTAAGAACCCTAAATGGAGCTGAAATGGCACCTGCTATATTCTTTAAGAAGGTAAGAAGCTTGGTTGCTGAGAAGTCCCCTGTGTTCTGTTGTCTACTGGAGCATAGAAAGCCCAAATTGTGATTCCAACCATTGGCAAGTGCCATATAAACTATAAAGGAAACTTGACTTACGTTACATGAAACAAATTCAAGATAAAATTTCATTTATGGTGCTGAGTTTATGTCATTTGAGAGGCATTTTACAAATCAGAAGTAACATATTAAATTGTCAGAGCCCCTCAATTATAATTGCCTTTAACCCTTCTCTTTTTTCCCTTTCTTGCTTTTGCCTATTTATTTTCGGGGCTTGCTATACTACTGGGGGAAGGGTGCTTGCAGGGGAATTGTTGTTTGCTTTGCTCTGCTCTGTATGAGATGCCCTCCCTCTGGGCGAGAGGAATGCGACCTGAAAACATCTGCCTTATCTCCAGACAGTGGAGCCTGGATCGTTGGGAAACAAAACCAAGAAAGACCTTGAGAAGCCCACTGAAACTCCAGCTTCTCATAACACGGTGGCACCTGTGGATTGGCTGGATTTCAATAGACGGTTGGACACTGGGGAGAGTAGTTGTAAATTGCCTTTTTGATGTAATCCTTTGCACGCCAAATCTCAGACCTTGCTTTGCTCACTTGCCATCACTAACTCTCAATAAAAAGTTCCTTTTGAGACAATGCCTGTTTCAAGAGTTCTGCTTTCTTGGGAGATCTGGTTGAGGCAAGTCCTTACATAAATATGTCAGTTCCTATATAAAATCCAACTTAATAAAATATAGAGTGAGAGTGAAAAAACATAAAAGATTGCTTTGAACATATATATATAATTTATACTTTAATTGCTCTTTAAAATATTAAATATGTGTTCATTGTACATACAGTTCTGTCTAGAAATATTTTTCTTAATAAATTCATTGCAAATGAGTAAGAAATGATTTCCAAACTGCCTTTCAGTAGTTTATTAATTTTAAAAATATAATTTATTTCTTATCTAGTCAATTTGTATCTTGTTCCAAAGTCAAGGATATTCAGTCAGACTGAATAAAATATTGCTGTATTAATGAGATTTTTTTTATCTTTTATATAAGAAGCAAAACAAATCTTGTAAGTAGAAGGAGTTTTCTGGGCCAAGGAATGGCAAATGGAACAGTAGTCGATGTAAGCTTTCAGATTTCTGGGAATTAAGGTATTGGGACTGCTCAGTATTCTCACATTATCCAGAGAAAGCAATGCATCAAAGGTACTGAGTATAACTAGGATAGAGGGTAGAAGAAATAAAAGGTCAAATAGGTAGTTATCAGAAAATGCATGAATTAAGGTACAAATTGGCACCATGTCCATATTATCAAATAATGCTTCCAAATTATCAATGGTAAAACGAATGGTATCGGCTTCCTGTGGCGAGGCGCCGCCGAAGGAGGCTTTTTCTTCAGCCTCCAGCCCGGGACTGCGTCAAAGCCGTTAAAACAGCGTGGATCAGCTGTTTCGCGGCTCGGAACTTTCTCCCCGGGCGAAGGGGAGAAAGTGAGTTTGGTCGGGATAGGGGTTGAGTTCCCTAGTCTCCCCAGGAGCGATCCTGGGGGGATGTAGGTGAGAACTCCCCCGGAGTCCTGACCTCTTCTCCGCAGCTCGGTGTGTCTTCGTTCCTCGGAGCAAAGCCAGACGTCGCCGCCACTGCTGTTACATTGTATCTGCTTATGAGTAACTTTTGAAACAGACGGAATCTGACAGGGGATTTTTATTTTAGTTAAAAAGTGACTTTAACTCGAAGACTTTATTGGGATTTTTTACTTTCTATAAGTGAAAGTGACAAGAAAATGGCCGCGGAAGCGTTCCTTTTTTTTTAACAAAAGGAAAACTTTCACTTTCTTTCCGGTTGTGGATGTACTTTAAAGGATTTTAATTTTTTTTTAATTTATTTAAAGTCAAGCTTTTTAAGTTTATACTTGCTGTGATTTTTAAAAAAGTAATTTGGCAGAATGGCTTCAAAATGTACTGTTCCTGCGTTGTCTAAAGCAGCTATTTCTTCTCCTGTGGTGCAAACTCAACAACAAAAACCTAGATCTCCCCCACCAACACCTCCTCCTTCCATTACACTTAAAGATTTACAAGAGGCTTTAGCCAAGTCCTCATTGCAGACTTTGAAACAAACAGAAGAACTTTTGGATAAGAAAAATCAGGAACTTTGTGAAAATTTATCACATATTTTTCAAGGACTTGCAGTTCATATTGATCGGGTAGACGAGTGGATGAATTAATGGAGAAAATGGAGGGAACGGAGGATAGACTTGAAAAGGTAGAGGAAGGAGTGGAAACTTTTCAAAATGATATGTTAATGTTGCAATTTAAACAATTGGAATTTGCTCTGAGAATCAGGGGTCTTGCAGAGGACCCACAAGAGAAACTTAAAGAGGAAGTTGTGACAGCTTTGGCCCTGGTATTGAATTGCAACCCAGAGGTGATTTGTGGAGAAATAGAAAAANGATTTCAAATTGCCGCACAAGATATTATACTTTTAAAAGAAATACCTTCTAAGATTTTAAGAAGAAGAAAGGATTTTACATTTTTGACTCAGGAGTTAAAGAAGCGGCAGATACCTTTCAGATGGGAAATTCCTTTGGGTATTATATTAAATTTCGCAGGGACCAGACATAGATTAAACTCTGTTCAAAAAGCCAAAGACTTTTATATGTCGGTCCTGAAAGCTGATACGTCACCATCATCGTCATCTAAAGCACAAGAAGATCTGATGGAGCAACTTGTTGTGGAATTGCCTGGGGCCATGTCATTATCGGTAGAAGTTCCTCAAAAGGAGCAAAGGATGACCCGTGCTGCTTATAGGCGTAAAGAGAGAGAGCAACAAAAAGAAACAGTTTCTATAACATATCCACAGCCTTCGGAGCCAGTGGGAGGGGCGAGGCCAAAGAGAGCTGCAGCCACAGACATGCAAGGAATGCTTAGCAAGCTTTGTAAGCCAAAAGATGGATAAATGCTGGAAATGAGACTTTATTATGGAAATGGAATAAATTAGTTTATCATATGTTTGTAAAGAGCTTTTTGTTCTTTTTTTTTTTCTAAAAGAGGTAAAAAATTAAGATTGGGATTTTATTTTATTTTTCCAGCTGTGAAGCAGGAGGTATTGACTTAAGATTTTATTGAAAGTATAGACTGGAGAGGGAAGAAAGTGAAGGGAAAATTTAAGTGTAAAATGTAAGAAAAAATTATGTAAAGTTTAAATGTTGAAGGTGGATAGATTATATTAGATGTATGGAGTGATTAAATGTTATATAGTTTTTGAGTAGATATATTATTTTTTAATTAATTTTAATTAATTTAATTGCCTTATTAGAGTTAAAGTAGGTATATACTGATAGTATTATATTTGTTTAGTTAAATTGTAATTTAGATTTGGAATGATCTGTTTTAGTCCTGTATTTGGTTCCGGGAAGCTCAGGGGGGGGAAGGGGATTAGGGGTATTAAAACAAAATTGATGTATTCATATGTTAATAATAATTGTATTGATAAGAGGAAATGCTCGGCTGGTACCCCGACTTGCACTCGAGGAGGTGGTCAGGAAGAGTGGGGATGTAGAAGTGGGAAGGAGGAAAGAGGAGAGGCTGTGGGCTAGAGGTAGGAAGGAAAGGTAAGTGGATGAGGGCGGAGGCAGGGCGGGGACTGCCGAGCGTTTCCGATAATGTATTGAGTTGGATTGTTTTTTTGTGTGTGTTTGTGTTATAAATGCATCATATTACTTATTGTTTAATTATAAAAATTAATAAAATTTTATTAAAAAAAACAACGAATGGTATATATGTTACCTTCAGTCTGTAAAATTAGGCATCTATAGATGCCTAATTAGGAAATCTATAGATGCCAAAATGAGACCTAAATGTATGAAATGCTTAATATTTCACACATTTCCTAGGCACCCTATGCAATGCCAAAAGAAAAACTGGCAAAGTATAAAGTACTCTTGCTAAAAATACCATTCTAGCCTTCCTTGTTGCAATATGTAGTTTAATACTTGTCTTTTTCTCTTGTTTATTTTCAGTAAGAAAGTCCTGTACTTTATTTTGCATTTCTTCTTTCATTTTCATTTACATCTTTTCAATATAAAGAGCTAGCCAACGTTTGTTAACTGTAACCGTAACCCTTTTCATGATTCTCTTTTCATACTTTATCTAAATAGTTCTTGTCTGCATAATGCCTAGGCATTATATACAATGCCTAGGGAAAGTACAGTGCATTAAGAAAGTATTCAGACCCTCTTCACTTTTGTCAATTTTGTTATACTGCAGCCTGATTCTACAGTTGTTGAAATTCATTTTTTCTCATTAATCTACACTCAGTACCCCATAATGACAAAGTGAAAACAGAATTTTAGAAATGTCTGTAAATTTATTAAAAAGAAAAAACTGAAATATCACATTGGCATAAGTATTCAGACCCTTTCCAACAACACTTGAAATTTAGCTGCGTTGTCTCCCATTTCTCTTGATCATTGCTACATGTTTCTATACTTTGATTGGAGTTAACTTGTGGTAAATTAAACTGATTCGACATGCTTTGGAAAGGCACACACTTCTCTATAGAAGGCCTAACAGCTGACAATGCATACTGTAGCATGAGGTCAAAGGAACTGCCTGCAGAGCTCATAGACAGGATTATTTCAAGGCACAGATCTGGGGAAGGCTACAACAAAATTTCTGCTGCACTAAAGGTTCCTAAGAGCACAGTGGCCTCCATAATTCTCAAATGGAAGAAGTTTGGCAGGAAAGCTGAATGGAGCAAAGTACAGGGATATCCTCAATGAAAACCTGTTACACAACTCTCAGGACCTCAGACTGGGCTGAAGATTGACTTTTCATCATGACAATGATCTTAAGCACACAGCCAAGACAACACAGGAGTGGTTTAGGGACAACTATATCAGAGCCCTGACTTAAACCCTATTGAACATCTCTGGAGGGACCTGAAAATGACTGTTCACCAATGGCCGTGATCCAACCTGACTGAGCTTGAGAGGACTTGCAAAGAAGAAAGGCAGAAAATCCCCCAATCCAGTTGTGTACAGCTTATCAGGTCATACCCAAAAGGACTCGAGGCTGTAATTGCTGCCAAAGGTGCTTCAATGAAGTACTGAGTGAAGGGTCTGAATACTTATGCCAATGTGATATTTCAGTTTTTTCTTTTTAATAAATTTACAGACATTTTTAAAATTCTGTTTTCACTTTGTCATTATGGGGTACTGAGTGTAGATTAATGAGAAAAAATGAATTTCAACAACTGTAGAATCAGGCTGCAGCATAACAAAATTGACAAAAGTGAAGGGGGTCTGAATACTTTCTGAATGCATTGTATATAGCATATTAAAATAACAGACATTTCATATTTTGCCTAAAAGCATAGCGCATTCTATATATTTCCTAGACATTCTATACATTGCCAGCTTTTCACACATTGCTGGTAACATATATACTTATCTTTATATAAAAAAAGATTTAGAAATTAGGTAGATATAATATTATTAACTTAAAATAAGTTAATAGAAAATATTAGTTTCTGTTTGCTGAACTTGCAACTTAACCAAAAAGATTAAGAAAGAACAAAAATCCTGGTAGTAATTTATCACTTGAACAACTATTAAACTCACATTATTCAAGTATGCGTGGCTTTCTTACAGTCTCCTGCTAGTTTAAAAACACAATATTTTGTATCATTTTAGAGATTGTAAATGACCTATTCATATTTCTGACATTGACAGGTATGACATTGAAAACTTTTGCTTTTCTAATAACTTTTTCATTAATAAGATAATAGAACGTTGTTTTGTTTGACTCTTTTTTTTAAAAAAAAAACAAGTTTTATTAATTTTTCAATTTTTACATCAAGGTGCCTGGGAAACAACGTGGTGATGGGGTAATTAGTTATCCCAAAACAAAGTCATACATATATAGGTCAGGTTAACTCCTTAAAGGTTCCCTCTCTATTTCCCTCAATTAATATAACATATTCAAATTAATATATTTCTAAATGAAATTCAATCAATCAAGAGAATTATCAATAACATTTTACTATACAAGTCCAAATCCTGGTTTTAAGCTTTCCAACAGTTACATTCTTACATTTCCCAAATATATTCTATTTCTTATTCTGATAGCTCATTTACTAATACCATGTCTTCCATTGTCACAATCCATTTTCTTGTTCTTATTCCATTACAAAGTGATTATCATACCTAAAATAGAAATATTATTCCAAAAAAATACATTCTTACTCTATTTCCCAAATATATTCTATTTCTTATCCTAATAACTCTTCATTTAAAACCTTTTTTGTATTACAACTCGAGACTATAATCTAAACAATAATTTTCATCTCGGTTATAGGTTTAAATCCTAAACATTAAATCAATCCATATCTCTAGAAAGCCTTTTTAACCGATTAAGTAAAATTTAAATCCCATCAGAGTAATTATCATACTTAAAACAAACATGTTATTCCAAAGAATACTTTCTTACTGTATTTCACATATATATTCTACTTCTTATCCTAATAACTCCTTATTTAAAACCTTTTCCATATTACAATTCCAAACTATAATCTAGTCAATAGTTTTCATCTCAGTTAGTATTAAATCAGTCAATATCTCTAAAAAGCCTTTTTAACCCATTAAATAAAGTTTTACGTCCCATTTTTAAATATGACTCTGGCTTTCTTTTTGTGCCAGGCAGGTTTCCATAAAAGAGCCTCTATATCATCAAATCTCGATGTTTGGTTAGAGGTGTTTATCATCAATTCAATCTGGTCGTACTTCTCATTCTTCCACTGCCATCTGAGTAACATAATCAATTTTGTCCAGTGTTATGGTTGCTAGTTGGTTATCCAAGTTATCACAGTTCTCAGTAGCTCGTATTTGTAGATCAATTCCTGTTGCTTTTGAAGTTAGAAGTATTTTAGTTAAAGTCATTCTTTGGTCGTCAAAATTCTCAGTGGATTGTATGTAGGATTGTGTAATGTCTTCTTTAGTGTTGATTTGTTTCTCTTCTGTTGTTTTTTGAGTTATGGAATAGTCAATTTGAGTCTGGAGATCAGTTTGAAGATTTGGGGCAAGGGTGTTCTGTCCCCGTCCGACCCACACACCCAAACAGCCAGCCGACGATTAAAGACTTCTCCAGACACCACTTTACAGATAAGAAACTTGGCAGCAGCTCCGTAGCTGCCTGCCAAGACCTTTTACTCCAAAAACACAGAAACAAAAAACAATACACACAGTTTAAAGCCACAGCAAACTACTTCGCCAGAGATTCAGCTTTTGTCCGTCACAGAGGTCCAAATGGCCACCACCTCCCTTTTATAGCCTGTGGGGTGTGGTCCAGTGACTCAGCTTAATCTCTGGCACNTCTCCTTTTCTGCTGAACACGCTTGTCGCTCCTACGCTGGCGTGGATCCAGCCACAACTTCTCTTCCTCATTATCTGAAACACCTGGCTCCTGGCCAATCTCAGAAACACCTGGCTCCTAGTCAATCTCTTCTCCGTCGGGAGACACTTGAGGCCTTGCCAAAGAGGAGGGTCCTGGAGAGGGAGGCCTGGCCATCTCCTCTCCTTCATGTTCGGAGCCTTCTTCCTCCGATAAGAGGGGCTCACAAGACGGAGCCACAACACTATCCCCCACCGCAGGGCCCTTCCCCCGGGTCTGCCGGTCAGGATGTGGTCGGGACAGGAACCGATCATGAAAGGCCTGTACCAGGTCAGGGGCCTGAACGGAAGAAGCGTCCACCCAGCTGAAATCCTCGGGGCCGTATCCCTTCCAGGCGATGAGGTATTGGAAGTGCCCCTTCAGCCAACAGGAGTCCCGGATACTGTCCACCTCATACGTCGAGGTGTCCCCCTCATCGGCTGCGGCTGGGGGGGCAGGCGTCGGAGATGGCTCGCTGGGGCCTCAGGGACCAGGAGGGACCGATGGAAAACGGGGTGGATCCGCATGGAGAGTGGTAGGGTCAACCGGTAGGCCACCGGGCTGATGACTGCCTCGACAGGGAAGGGACCGATAAAACGATGGTCCAGTTTCTTCACCGGCCTGTCCGTGGGGAGGTGTTTCGTGGAAAGCCACACCCGATCTCTGACGTCCAGCGGTGGCGTTGCCCGTCGAGAGCGGTCGGCGACCCGTTTATAGTCCTCTTTCACCCGGATCAGCTGCCGCCTCACCAGTTGCTGCACCGCCTGCAGCTCCGAGAGGAAGTCCTGGGTCTCGGGAACAGGGGAATCCGAGATGGACAACGGGAAAAGCCGTGGATGGTAGCCAACGTTGGCATGGAACGGGGTCATCTGGGTGGAGGTGTGCTGGGAGTTGTTGAAGGCAAACTCCGCCAGGGGAAGGTACTCGGCCCAGTTGTCCTGCCGCTGGTTGACAAAACAGCGGAGGTACTGCTCCAGGATGCCGATGTCCTTCTCCGTGCCCCCGTCAGTCTCCGGATGATGCGACGACAACAGACACACCTGCACCTCCAGCGCTGCCATGAGGCTTTTCCAGAAGCGGGCCGTGAACTGGGCTCCGCGGTCCGACACCACCCTATCTGGCAGGCCATGGAGGCGAAAGATGTGCTGCAGGAACAGACGGGCCGTGGTGCAGGCCGATGGCAGTCCGCGGCACGGGATGAAATGGGCCATCTTGGTGAGCATGTCCACCACAACAAGGATGGTCGTGAACGTGGCGGACAGTGGTAGATCTGTTAAGAAATACATGGAGATGGCACCCCACGGTCTCTCCGGTGTCGGCAGCGGCTGGAGTCCCGGCGGTGGGCCGGACGCGGATTTGGCCTGTCGGCACATCGCACAGGACCTCACGTACGCGTACCCGAGGCCACCAAAAAGTCCGCGTCACCAAGTGCAAGGTCTTAAAGAGGCCAAAATGCCCCGCCACGGGGTTGTCATGGCACTGGTTCATGACGAGGGCTCGGAGCGGACTTGTGGGCACGTACAGCCGGCCCCGGTGTTTCAGCAAGCCTTCCTCCACGGTCCAGGGGGATGCTGGGCCGACTTCCGCTTTCCGTTGCTGTGACCAGTCATCACAGCGCTGCGCTTCCAGCACCCGAGCCCGCAAGTCTACCGGTTCCTGGATCACGGCCAAGGATTCTGCTGGCAGCACCGTCTGTGGGGGAAGGGAGTCCTTGGGGCAGAAGTATTCCGGCTTGCGGGATAGCGCGTCCGCCCTCTGGTTGAGGTTACTCGGAATGTACACGACGTGGAAGTTGAACCGGGCGAAAAACGACCACCGGATCTGCCGCTGGTTCAACTTCCTGGCCGTGGTGAGGTGCTCGAGGTTCCGATGGTCCGTCCACACCTCCACCTGGTGTCGGGCCCCCTCAAGGTGATGCCGCCAAGCCTCGAACGCGGTCTTGATAGCCAGCAACTCCTTTTTGCAGATGGTGTAGTTGCGCTCGGAAGGATTGAGTTTCCGGGAGTAATAAGCGCAGGGAAAAAGAGTGCCGCCATCCACCGGGGCCTGTAGCAGTACCGCTCCAATCGCCACATTGGACGCATCCGTCTCGATCACGAACGGACGGTGTGGATTGGGATGCCTCAGGACCGGCTCCGTGATGAAGGCCTGCTTGAGGACCTCAAAGGCCTGCTGCTGCGGGGGCCCCCACTGGAACGGGACCTTCTTCCGAAGGAGTTGGGTCAGCGGCAAGGTCAGGGTGGCGAAGGCCGGGATGAAGGTCTGGTAATAGTTGGCGAACCCCAGCAGACGCTGGACGTCTTTCACCCGACGTGGGGGTTCCCAACTACGCAAAGCCTCCACCTTGCGCGGGTCCATCGCAATGCCCTCGGAGGTGATGATGTGCCCGAGGAACTCTATGGAAGTCTGGAAGAAGTAACATTTCTCCAACTTCGCATAGAGTTGGTTCTCCCGCAGGCGCTGCAGGACCTGGCGGAGATGCTGGAGCTGGCTCTCCTGGGTCTGGGAATAAATCAAAATATCATCCAGGTAGATCACCACAAACCGGTCCAACATGTCCCGAAACACGTCATTCATCAGATGCTGGAAGACCGCGGGGGCATTGGTCAACCCGAACGGCATGACGGTGTACTCAAAGTGGCCGTATCGGGTGCCAAACGCCGTCTTCCACTCGTCCCCCTCTCTCACACGCACGAGATTGTAGGCCCCTCGGAGATCGAGCTTGGTGAAGAGCGAGGCCTCCTGCAACCTCTCCATCAGCTCCGGGATGAGCGGCAGGGGGTAGCGATTCCGTACTGTGATGGCGTTCAAGCGCCGGTAATCACAGCACAGGCGTAATCCCCCGTCTTCTTCTTCACAAAGAGGACCGGGGCCGAGAGCGGGGAGGACGAAGGCCGGATGAACCCTCGGGCCAGATTTTTGTCCAGAAAGTCCCGTAGGGCGGCCAATTCGGGCTCCGACATGGAATACAGGCGGCCCGCGGGCAGTGGCGCATTGGGCAGCAGGTCTACTGGGCAGTTGTAGGGTCGATGCGGTGGTAATCGGTCCGCCTCCTTTTCGCTGAACACATCGGCAAAGGCCGTCAGCTCAGGAGGCAAGGAGACGGCCGGGGTGGAGACGTCCTGGCCGGCACAGGTGTGGCGGTGATGATCGACACACTGCAGGCTCGGGAACGAGATTGCGTTTCTCGACCATGCCACCTGAGGATCATGGGCCCGAAGCCAGGCCATCCCCAGGACCAATGGGAAATGAAGGTCCGCCATGACGTAAAACTGGATTGCCTCCTCGTGGGTCCCAATGGCGAGGCGCAAGGGCTGAGTAGCAAATTTGATGGGCCCCGCCACGAGTTCCCGCCCATCGATAGTCTCGACCCTCAATGGAGGGTCCACCGGAACCAAGGGAACCTTAAAAAGGGCCACAAAGGCCTGGTCCATGAAGTTCGTTGTGGCCCCGGAGTCCACCAGCGCGTGTGCCTGAAGCCCCTCCAACCGATTGGCCAACACCCGGGTGTCCAGAATCAGGTGCCGAGGGGGCTCACAGTCCACAGTTGCCGAGTCCGGTGGGGCATGGTCACGTGCCTGGCCCAGAGTATCCCCTAGGTCAGGCCTGGCCCATTTCCCGGTTGGTCATGCCGAGATTCCGGAACAGGCTTGAGCGCCCCACACGAGGCGGCAAAATGTCCAGCCTCGCCGCATCCGCTCCTGGGCTGTCAGTTGAGGTCTAGCTGCTCCGAGCTCCATGGGCTCCTCAGCCGTTGCCACAAAGCATGGGGTGGTCCGGGGTACAGTCGCTGCGAAACGCGGGGGTGCCGAAGCTGTCGGTGGTTCCGGAAGGGGCCAACGAGGCCATCGTCATTGAAGGTGGGCGTCGATGCGCAGGCATTGGATCACCAGGGCGTCGAGGGTCAGAGGCACCTCCATCTGCACCAGTTCGTCCTGCAGTTCATCCGAGAGGCCGTCCTGGAAAGCCTCCATCAGCGCCGCCTCATTCCAAGCCTAGAAGTCGGAACTCAGCGATATAGTCCTGCAGGGCACACTTTCCTTGGCGGAGGTCCCTGATGCGCCTCGCTGCCGTCTGAACGCGCAGGGGATCCTCGTACATTACGCGCAGGTGTTGTAAAAAGCCCAGATAGTCCGAGAGTAATGGGCTGTTTTGCAACAACAGGGGCGTGGCCCATCGGGCGGCAGAGCCAGAAAGGTAGCTAATCACAAATGCCACCCAAGCCCGATCATCCGGAAAATCCTCCGGCCTCATCGCCATAAAGAGTTGGCATTGTCCCATGAAGGCCGGGAACAGCTCCGTCTGCCCAGAAAATCTCTCTGGCACGTTCACTGGGCATCTCGAACAGGGAGGAGGAGGAGGGGGGGAGAGCTGCAGGAGCATTCCCCAAAGCAAGTTGAGCCTGTAACTGGGTCACTTGCTGCTGTAGGAGCTGATTGGCATCTATCAGCTGCTGTACCTGCTGCTGCAGCTGTTGGTCCATCGTGGGTTAACGATGGAGTATGTTCGTGTGACGGACAAGATGTTCTGTCCCCATCCGACCCACACACCCAAACAGCCAGCCGAGGGTTAAAGACTTCTCCAGACACCACTTTACAGATAAGAAACTTGGCAGCAGCTCCGTAGCTGCCTGCCAAGACCTTTTACTCCAAAAACACAAACAAAAAACAATACACACAGTTTAAAGCCACAGCAAACTACTTC
>NW_015386274.1:592803-596126 GCF_001527695.2 Protobothrops mucrosquamatus | reverse complement strand
CACAGAGGTCCAAATGGCCACCACCTCCCTTTTATAGCCTGTGGGGTGTGGTCCAGTGACTCAGCTTAATCTCTGGCACGTCTCCTTTTCTGCTGAACACGCTTGTCGCTCCTACGCTGGCGTGGATCCAGCCACAACTTCTCTTCCTCATTATCTGAAACACCTGGCTCCTGGCCAATCTCAGAAACACCTGGCTCCTGGCCAATCTCAGAACCACCTGGCTCCTGGTCAATCTCTTCTCCGTCGGGAGACACCTGAGGCCTTGCCAAAGAGGAGGGTCCTGGAGAGGGAGGCCTGGCCATCTCCTTTCCTTCATGTTCGGAGCCTTCTTCCTCCGATAAGGGGGGCTCACAAGACGGAGCCACAACAAAGGGCTTTCATTCTGATGTTCACTTGCTCAGTGGCTTCAAGGATTTTTTCCAGTATAAGTTTATAATTAAGTTGTGGGTAAGGTTCCTCCATCTCATTAAATTGTGTGTGATCTTGAATACCGGCCTCTTTGATATTGATCTGTTCCTCCTCTGCTATTCCTTGGACTATAAGTTGATTGGTTAAAATTTGGGGATCAGTTTGTAGTTCTGGAATATCATCTTAGGTTTTCATCCTAGAGTTCATTTGCTCCGTAACTTCCAAGATTTTTTCCAGTATGCAATTATAGTTAAGCTGTGAGTAAAGTTCCTCCATTTCAGTGGTGAAGTAATCTTTTAGTCTTTTAATGGAGGCTATATTTACAAACAGTCAGCCAATATCCACCTCCACAATTTCTAACAGATAATTTTACCACCCAGCTGTTTCAAATCCTTTGTCTTTTCCCTTTTGTGATAATTTGAAGGTCAAACCCAGCCTCAAAATCAAAAAGAAAATGCAATTGCAATGTCAACTTTCGCCACAAGATGTCCCCAGTAGGCTGTAGAATCTTTTTCTTTTTCCAGATTCCAATAAAGTTTTATCCAGTTAAAAAAGTAAAAGAAAACAATATTATCCAGCTTAATAAGTAGATAGAGTAGTAAAATTCTATAGTAGGGATTTTTTCAGGATTTTTTCAGAGTATCCAAAAGTAGAAATAGTCATTAAAAATATTTTTTATCTTTTGTTCCCAAAGCTTGTTTTCCCAAGTAAGCAAACGCTGCTCTATCAAAGCAGGGAAATAATTCCAGGGGCTTTTCACAGGGAGATAGGGTAAAGAGAGGAAAGGAAGGGTCTCACCCGGATCTTCCACGGTGGTTCTTTACGCTTAGATGTTCTTCTGACTTTCGGCTGGAGTGGCTAAGTGCTTTTCTCTGTCGGCCCTAAGGAGCTACCTCGGACCGCGGAAGGAGCTGCCGCCCCTCTGCGGTCAGACGAGGGTCTTCCTCTGCGGTGGCAACTTTCGACCCTGTTTAGGGTCTACCGGCGAAGGGAAACCGGCCAGCGAAGAGACGACTCTCTGCGTATGGCCGCCAGAGCTGTGATCCGAAACCGGAAGTCTCTTTGTTTGACTCTTTAATAATATCTGTATTATAATCTTTATTACATTCTCAAAAATGTAAAAATGTTCATAGTTTTTTATGCTCTTGTGAAACCTTCATGTAAAAAACTTCAGTGCATATAATTTTCTGGCATTAAGAAAAGAATACTTAAGAAATTGATAAGGGTGGAAAAATTATAATACTTTGTTTCCAAATCAGTTTGTTTTAGAGCATAAATAAGAAATGTGGAACAATTTGGTTAAGTAAAAGTTTCATATACATATTTTTGCTTGTTTTCTCTTATTTCGATAGGAACCTCCAAAGCCTTCTCAAAACTTTTTAAAAGTTGGAATGAAGCTAGAAGCAATAGACAAAAAAAATCCTTATTTAATATGTCCTGCAACCATTGGGGATGTCAGAGGAGATGAAGTTTTTATAACCTTTGATGGTTGGCGTGGAGCATTTGACTATTGGTGTAAATATGATTCTCGAGATATTTTTCCAGTTGGATGGTGTGATTTAACAGGGGATGCACTACAACCACCAGGAAATAGTGGTAAGAATCTTTATGTGTTAAAATTGTGTTTAACAAAATTGTTTAAGCTTTTAAAGTTCCATCTTTATCGTATATAGATCCAATATGGCACCCCCTCCCCCTCCTCCTCCCCCTTCTCCCCCCAGGGGTTGTACTTGCATACCCCACAGGTTGACAACTGCCCCGACGAACTCCCTCGGCTGATAAGCCAGACGGACATGGCGTGGCAGCCCGTATCCGTTGGAGAAGTGAACGAGATTCCCTGCACAGGGAGTGTAAAAAAAAATGCTCAGAGACATGAGGAACGGAGGACCGCAGACGAGCAGGAAGCACCTGGGGTGGAGAGGAATGGGGAGCTGATGGATGGCCGGGAACACAAGGAGTGGACGGAACTGGGACTGGGGGCGTGCCGTTGGGACCAGCGTAGCCGCTGTAATGCCGGACTAATTAAATGCCAACGAAGGAGCAGCAACACCGAGGCACGGGGGGGTGGATGGCTTGGACATCACACACTGACGGGTTGCTTCTGGGAGAGGGGATCAGGATGAAGGAGGGGGGGAAGATGGAGGGCAGAGGGTGGGAACCCCCGTGGAGGGGATGGAAGGGTTACACCTGAACTGTGGAATAGGGGGAGGAAGGAAGAGAGGAACTCGTGCATGTCAGATAGATGAAATGGAGGGGGTTCCCCCCACTCAGAAGGTGAGTGCGGAGAATACCCGCGATAGGAAGTGCAAGACGTTTAAAGAGATCCCCCATGCTGGCGTAGGTGCCTTGCCCGTGATACGGCAGGAACAGCTGGGTCCGTTAACGCGCAGCAGGAGCCGGATGCAGGCTGTTGGCGCTATACAAAGGCTTCTTCCAGACTGCTGTTTTAAGGCCCTGATGATGTCAGAGGATTCTGACGAAAGCTTGGCCCATTAAATTTTAAATTTTGTTATATTCCTCTTGGTGCTCGGTTTTATTGGTTTTTATCATATATATATGTCTTCCAGGTGCTACTGTCAGTAGGGACAAGAAACGTATTTCTAAAATAATTAAGAATGGCAGCAAGGGGTGTGATGTGGAGGCTATTGTACATCTTGGCACTAACGATCTGTCCCAAAAAGATGTACTCTCTGTGCAGAATGATTTCCAGAGCTTTGGGAAGGAACTTAGCAGAATAGGCTGTAGGCTTACTTTCTCAGAGGTTTTACCAGTGTATAAGGAGCAAAATGGAAAAGGCCAGCGCATAGCACAATTCAATATGTGGCTAAAGGAGTGGTGTAAAGGGGAAGGCTTTGGATATATTAGTCACGATGTCTGTAGCTGGTCCAATGAAAAGATGTACAAAAGAGATGGTT
>NW_015386274.1:585651-590533 GCF_001527695.2 Protobothrops mucrosquamatus | reverse complement strand
AATCACCTAAATATGAGCCAGCAGTGTGCTGCAGCTGCCAAAAAGGCCAACACAGTGCTAGGCTGCATTAACAGAGGGATAGAATCAAGATCACGTGAAGTGTTAATACCACTTTACAATGCCTTGGTAAGGCCACACTTGGAATACTGCATCCAGTTTTGGTCACCGCGATGTAAAAAAGATGTTGAGACTTTAGAAATAGTACAGACAAGAGCAACAAAGATGATTAGGGGACTGGAGGCTAAAGCATATAAGGAACGGCTGCTGGAATTGGGTATGTCTAGTTTAATGAAGAGAAGGACGAGGGGGGACATGATAGCAGTGTTCCAATATCTCAGGGGTTGCCATAAAGAAGAGGGAGTCAACCTATTTTCCAAAGCACCTGGAGGCAGGACAAGAAGCAACGGGTGGAAACTAATCAAGGAGAGAAGCAACCTAGAACTAAGGAGAAACTTCCTGACAGTGAGAACAATTAACGAGTGGAACAACCTGCCTCCAGAAGCGGTGAATGCTCCAACACTGGAAGTTTTTAAGAAGAGACTGGACAGCCATTTGTCTGAAATGGTATAGGGTTTCCTGCCTGAGCAGGGGGTTGGACTAGATGACCTTCAAATATATATATATATAGTAAGCATACGAACGTAAATGAGCACCAGGAAAAACAAAACCTTTAAAAAGTTTTAAAAGTTTTAATAAATAGTGATCCAAGCTTTCGCCGGCTTTCTGCCGGCATCTTCAGGGATCCATGTCGGTCAATGGGAGGGCGCTTCTTATATTCCGGCCACCTTTGCACCCGGCCCATAGGTGCTGTTGTGACGCTCCAATGGCCAATCGCCGTTCTAACTCCGTTCTCACTCAGTTCAGCTGATCTACCCGTGCCGTGCCTATTTCTACACCGTCACTTCCCCCCACACCCACTCTCCTCCTTCCTGCCTGTTTCTTATCCTTTAGACATGCCTCTCCCTTTCTTCGGTCTTCCCCCCCCACACCCTCTCTCTCTCCACCGGGGTTTGGCACGTCCGTAGAGCAGCCGCGCGGGAACGGGTGATCGCCCCTACAAGGGGACGATGCTGTACTCCTTCTTTTTCCATAACCTCCTCCCCCTTCCTACTGTCCACCCCACCCCCCATCCTGTCTGGTGGCCGCCGTGCCCTACCTGCCTGATCTTTCTTCCCCCCCTCCTGCCAAGACGTCTTTCCCACCATCTCTATCTCTCTCCTCCCCTCAGTCCACATTCCTCCATCCCTTCGCTGGGGGGTCGGCCCTAGCTCACTCTCCTCTCCCCTATTAGTCAACCGGGGACACACACATACATTCGCGTCATTTGTGCTGCTCTCCCCCTCATCCTGCCGCCGTGCCTCTCTCTTCCTTAGATCTTCCCCCTTCCCTCTCGTACCCTTCACCCCCCCTCTCTCACTCATACATACATTCGCGCCGTTTGTGCTACTCTCCCCCTCATCCTGCCGCCGTGCCTCTCTCTTCCTTAGATCTTCCCCCTTCTCTCTTGTGCCCTTAACCCCCCCCTCTCACTCTCCACCGGGGTTTGGACCATCCGTAGGGCAGCTGCGCGGGAACGGGTGATCGCCCCTAAAATGGGGCGATGTTGCTCTACTCCCCCTACTCCTAACTTCCCCCTCCTTCCTGCTGTCCACCCTACCTCTCGTTCTATCCATTGGATACCGTCCCCTACCTGCCTGATCCCCCCCTCCTGTCGGAACATTCTTCCCACACCCTCCAACCCTCCTCTAACCTCAGTCAGAACCCTTTCATTCTCTCGCGGGGAGGCTGGCATGGGCTCTCTTCTTTCCCCCCCATCGATTGGCCGGGTGTGTGTGCCTGTCACTACACCGTTTGCGCTGCTCTCCCCCTTCTCTTGCGCCCGTGCCTCATCCTCTACGCGGTCTTTCTCCTGTTCTCCCATACCCTTGGACTCCCCCCTCCTCCTCCCCATAGAAGGTGCCTGGTACGCCCACAGGCCAGTCACACGGGAGTGGGTGATCCCCCCCTGGATCGGGGCAGTAACACTTACCTTTTCTCCTGTTCTTAGCCTCCTCCTCCTTCCTTCTGTCCGTATTACCCTCCGTGCCACTTAGTGGTCGCTGCTGCCCCTCTGCCTGATCGTTCCCCCCCCACTCCTGTCGAAGCGTCCTTCTCACGCCCTCTGTCTCTCCTTTCCCCTCAGTCGTAACTCTTTCCTCCACAAGGCAGCCGTGCAGAGGCGCGTGACGGCCCCCAGCCCAGCACCGTGTTCTCCCTCCGTTCCAAAGTTCTTCCGTGGGGCAACAGTCGGGGGGCGCGCCGCTGCTCCCAAAATGGCGCTGCACTGCTCCTCCTCTCCTCCACCTACGGGCAATGCCACATCCATTTGCGGGGCGGCTGCTTGGGGTTGTCCATCCTTCCCTCCCCGTGTGTTCAGGTGCGCCGGAGGCTCCAACCCTTCCAGGGGGGTTCTCAAGCCCCCGGTGTCGTCTTCCCACATCTCTGTCTTCCTCTGTCGTTCTCTACCGGGGGGATGTCCACCTAAGCGGGCATCTGTCTCGCCACTGTTCCAGGTGTTGATCCGGGGGTGTTGGGGGTTCCCCTCCTCCTCCTCTTCTCGTTTACCCCGAGGTCTACGGGTACGGGTACGGGTGCACCACGTCCTTAACGCCAGATGTGCCTGGCACAGATCCACATGTCTGTTGATGGAATGTTCCTCTGACAGCCAGGCCTCCTTTAGAAGTCTACCGCCCTTGGTGCTGTCGCCAGCGATCACCTGCACGTCATCCAGGTCAAATCTATGGCCGGTCTCCATCATATGTGCCCATAGTTGGGAGTATGGCTCTCCCCTCCTTATAGCAAGCCTATGCTCATGGACCCTTGTTCTAATTCTTTTCGAAGTCTCTCCCACGTAATTAGCAGAGCACTCGTTGCACTTGATTTTGTACACAACGCCTGACTTCTCTGCCGTGGGGAGTGGGTCCTTGGGCCTCATGACGCCAGACCGTAACGTGCAGCTGGGTTTGTGGGCCACCCTAACTCCATACGNTTGTGGAGGAAAGAAAGAGTTACGACTGAGGGGAAAGGAGAGACAGAGGGCGTGAGAAGGACGCTTCGACAGGAGTGGGGGGGGAACGATCAGGCAGAGGGGCAGCAGCGACCACTAAGTGGCACGGAGGGTAATACGGACAGAAGGAAGGAGGAGGAGGCTAAGAACAGGGGAAAAGGAAAGTGTTATTGCCCCGATCGAGGGGGGATCACCCACTCCCGTGTGACAGGCCTGTGGGCGTACCAGGCACCTTCTATGGGGAGGAGGAGGGGGAGTCCAAGGGTATGGGAGAACAGGAGAAAGACCGCATAGAGGATGAGGCACGGGCGCAAGAGAAGGGGGAGAGCAGCGCAAACGGTGTAGTGACGGGCACACACACCTGGCCAATCGATGGGGGGGAAAGAAGAGAGCCCATGCCAGCCTCCCCGCGAGAGAATGAAAGGGTTCTGACTGAGGTTAGAGGAGGGTTGGAGGGTGTGGGAAGAATGTTCCGACAGGAGGGGGGATCAGGCAGGTAGGGGATGGTATCCAATGGATAGAACGAGAGGTAGGGTGGACAGCAGGAAGGAGAGGGAAGTTAGGAGTAGGGGGGGAGTAGAGCAACATCGCCCCATTTTAGGGGCAATCACCCGTTCCCGCGTGGCTGCCCTACGGATGGTCCAAATCCCAGTGGAGAGTGAGGGGGGGTTAAGGGCACGAGAGAGAAGGGGGAAGGTCTAAGGAAGAGAGAGGCACGGCGGCAGGATGAGGGGGAGAGTAGCACAAACGGCGCGAATGTATATGTGAGTGAGAGAGGAGGGGGTTTGAAGGGTATGAGAGGGAAGGGGGAAGATCTAAGGAAGAGAGAGGCACGGCTGCAGGATGAGGGGGAGAGCAGCACAAACGATGCGAATGTATGCGTGTGTCCCCGATTGACTAATAGGGGAGATGAGAGTGAGCTAGGGCCGACCCCCCAGCGGAGGGATGGAGGAATGTGGACTGAGGGGAGGGGAGAGATAGAGATGGTGGGAAAGACGTCTTGGCAGGAGGGGGGGGAAGAAAGATCAGGCAGGTAGGGCACGGCGGCCACCAGACAGGATGGGGGGTGGGGTGGACAGTAGGAAGGGGTAGGAGGTTATGGAAAGAGAAGCAGGAGTACAGCATCGTCCCCTTGTAGGGGCGATCACCCGTTCCCGCGCGGCTGCTCTACGGACGTGCCAAACCCCAGTGGAGAGAGAGAGAGAGGGTGTGGGGGGGAAGACCGAAGAAAGGGAGAGGCATGTCTACAGGATAAGAAACAGGCAGGAAGGAGGAGAGTGGGTGTGGGGGGAAGCGATGGTGTAGAAATAGGCACGGCTCGGGTAGATCAGCTGAACTGAGTGAGAACGGAATTAGAACGGCGATTGGCCATTGGAGCGTCACGACAGTACCTATGGGCCGGGTGCAAAGGTGGCCGGAATATAAGAAGCGCCCTCCCATTGACCGACATGGATCCCTGAAGATGCCGGCAGAAAGCCGGCGAAAGCTTGGATCACTATTTAAACTTTTTAAAGGTTTTGTTTTTCCTGGTGCTCATTTACGTTCATATGCTTTTACCATGAACACTCCCAGGAATCAATTGTCGGTTTTTAGCATTGTTTTTAAGATATACATATTAAAAATAACATAAAAGACAAACCCATGACTCCTGGGAGGATCCATAGTAGAGTACAAAAGTAAAGAACACCAGGAGAAAAAAGAGACTCTAAAAAATATATTTAATGGTTAAAACCAACAAGACAATGCATGGCTAAAACCTATAAAATTGTTCTTTAGAAATCTTACAAGAATTAAAAACCTAGCTTTCGTTGGCAAACTGCCAACTTCCTCAGGGCT
>NW_015386274.1:579957-584338 GCF_001527695.2 Protobothrops mucrosquamatus | reverse complement strand
GTGATCAGATTTTTCTAGAGCTTGGGTTTCAAAGTGTTCCATGTAGAGGTTTGCAATGACAGGTGAGAGGGGTGATCCCATGGGTGCTCCTTCTATTTGTTTGTATTTTTGTCCATTATAGATGAAGTATGTGTTGGATAGGCAGTGGTTGGTCAGATCTAGGATGTGCTTGGGGGGGTTATATTTGTTTTGGATAGCTATCAAGGCTTCTTTGATTGGCACTTGGGTGAAGAGGGTTTTGTTTTCTGAGGTTTTTGCGGGTGTTTGTATGTAGGTCTTTGGTTATTCGGGTTTTCTCCCGCGTAAAATTGGAAGTGTCTTGGCGACGTTTCGACGAAGTCCCATTCGTCTGGTGTTTTCGGCTTCGTGCTTCTAGGACAGTGGTGGCGAACCTATGGCACGGGTGCCAGAGGCGGCACTCAGAGCCCTCTCTGTTGGCACGCGCGCTGTCGCCCCAGTCCTAGGCCTTCAGCTGGGTTTTATGAAACCTTTTCGCTTTAGGCCTCTGCTGCCGTGTGCAAAAAAAAAAAAAGGTTCAATCAATCAGTCAATTTCAACTTCTCGCGGGGAAAAAAAGATCACGCAAAGTTGGAATTGATTGATTGAACATTTTAGTCCCACCCAGTCTGCCGTTACCACCGCAGCCACGTCCACCCAATGGGCCACACCCACCCAGCACTCAATGATGCATAAGTGGGTTTTGGGTTGCAGTTTGGGCACTCGGTCTCTAAAAGGTTCGCTATCACTGTTCTAGGAGCAATGTGTGATCGCAGCTGTTTCTTCCTTTTAACATATACCTATATATAGGTATAGGTATAGGTATTTAAAAAAAGAAAAAATTATTTTCTTTTTTAAAATACCTTTATATATTAGGAGAAAGAAATAATATTTATATGGCATTTTAGGAGATTTAATTTATTATTTTTGTACTTTAGGAACAGCAGCGACCGCAGAAGAGAAAACAAATGCAAATATGTGTGTGTAAAAGTTTGAAACATGTTTTTCTATACCTTTGACACTGAAAATTGTTTCCTTTGTATTTTGAAATTTGTTGGTCTAATAGCTTTTGACATTTTAGAATAATTCAGCTAAAACAGTAACCCACACATCTTCATACTATATAACTTTTAACAATTGGGATTCATTTACCAGACATGTTATAAAGAAATTGGTCTTACAGTATTTTAAACAGATTTATTGGTTTGTTCCTGAGATACATTTGTGTGCATCTGTCTAGTGTAATAATTTCTTATATGTTTGCTGTATTGATTTTCCTTGTATGATAACCATTTTTAAAACTGATAGAACCAGTGGTGGGATTCAGCTGGTTTGCACCACTTCGGCAGAACCGGTAGCTAATTTTTTGTTGCCCAGGCCCAGAATGGACTTCCGGAAGCAGCATCCACACAGAGAACCGGTTGTTCACATATTTGAATCCCACCACTGGATAGAACTATTAAGGGTTATGTTTATTCATTTTGCTTATTCTGTACTTCTTGATCCCCTGCATGTTTTGTGTATACAATAATGTCTGTACTTATTTTATAAATACTGCAGACTATCAAGCAAAGTAGGCTATTATCATTTATTATTAATCATTTTTTTAATTTGTCAAAACTAATGTCAGATTATATAAGGTGATTATATAGAATTAAGTTCTGCTTGAGTGAACTTTATAGATCCCATCTTAATCCTACATTCCAATATGAAGTATTTATTTTGTCTTACTTTTAAATAAAAAGACAAAACATATCAAACAGCAACTTAAGTGTAAAATGCATGCTGGTTATTAAGTAGTAGATGTTTAGGAATAAAAAAATGTATTTAGAAATGCATAATCTTGTCATTGTTTATTATTTATATGTATTTAATTCTTAAAGTGCCTGCTTACGCCATTGCATCACTTTTTGACAAAATAAATTGCTAATTTGAGACTTTCTTCCAAACAGGAAATATTGTGGACCTAGAAAAACTAAAACTGCCCTCCTTCCTCCACAATTTCTCTTGATCCAGTCAAGTTCATTTCACTTAGTTTAAATAAAAAACTGAAAAGCTTAACCACTGATTACATCTTTAAAGTAATGTGTAGTTTGGCCTTAAGTTCTCCTATAATCCAGTTATATCCCAGCTCAAGTTCCCAGGGCTGGGAAGTGGGAAAAGAACGAGGCCTGTAGTTGTGCCTCCAGAAAGTTTTATGTACAGAAATAAGATTTTCTTAGCATAGAAACAAAGGTGCACTAGCAGATTTCTGACCATTACTAGATAAGGAAGCAGGCCTTCCTTTTCTTGCAGAAAAGTTAGTCTAAAATTAATTCATGGTTGATTGTAAACCTCTTTTAAAGTATAACTGAATTTTTAAAAATATTTGAGGATCCCGCTGGTACAATATTACTTTAACAATTCCATAAAGATGGTCCATGTGTCTTTCCACAGTTTCTAGCACAAAGAATAATACCAAAGCACAGACTTCTCCTTCCAAAGGAACTCGGAGCTCAATGCAGTCTCCACCAAAATCAGCTTCACCTGTTCCAACTGCCAAAGGCAGGAAACTCGCTCGGGCAAAACCACTGGCTCCATCCACTGTCCTTAGGAAAGTCCAGTCTCCTAAAAATATTCCGGTGGTCAAAAACATTTCTCACAAAGAAAACCTCAAAAAAAGGAAAAAGGACTTAAAACCGGGAAGAAAAGTTAGTATATATTTTTTATCATAGATGTGATAGTCTGTTTTGTTGATTAATAACTTGCATTCTCCTGCCCCATGTGTGAAAGTTTTTTTACTGAATCCACTTTTCCTAGATTTGTTTATTATTTTTGAAAGCTGTTTTCAAAGTGTTCTATTGCTGTCCAAATGCAAATTATGATTTGTAAATTTTACAGAATTTATTATTTTAATGTGTTAAAACATATTTACTTGGTCTTAAATTTTGTCTCATTTCTTTAATGCAGATAAGTTAAACTTGATAAATTTTACACTACATTTCCCTTCCTCCCCATGTATATGATTATACACACACACACACACACTCACTCACTCGTTCACTCACTCACACACACAATCTTTTAACTTACTGGAACTTCCTTCCAGTGGGAGGTATTTAAAGAAAATGGGAATAGAATAATGGTCCCATAGATCAGCATGTTTCTGTAAATGGTCAAAAGGACATTTACTATATTTATACACTCTGGTTTTAAAAGCTTGCTGAGGCAGATATTTATAACAATTGACTAAATCTGCCAAAGATGTTTATTTCAATATAGGAGTGGTTGTCGTTTTATGTGATGGCCTGGCTTCTGAAAGCTCTCATCTGGTTGCTAGTTCTAGCTGAGGTCATGTTTCTGCCTCTTCTGGAGAACCTCAAATCAGGAATAAACTGTAAATCTAAAGCAACATATTTTATGCTCGTTTGACAGCATTCAATAATTCACTATATCAGAATTTTATGTCAACTGATATTGATCTAAATATGATTTGACTATTTGCAAAAAATATTTTAATGTAATAAAATATATTATTTTTCAACAGAAAAAAAACATAGCAATGCAACCACCCTCCTTTTCTCCTCCTATTTCTGCAAAAGTTGACAATAACAATCCTCCGATATACAGAGAGACACCTGATATCACTGGTACATCAGCAGCTGTTATTTCAACAGGTAAATTTATCTATTTTTTAAAAAATCTCATGGGGACAAATTCTGATGATTCTCGATTTACTCTAAGGTACTAAGGTGTTTTAGAGGAGCAAAAACAATTCTGAAAGTAGCTATAAGGCTTTGCACTAGATACGCTTTGCCATTTTACATCAATTTTAAAAATATAAAATATGTATTATCAAGTTTTTAAGCAATACTTTATGCAAGCGCCAGTGTATATTAAACATTGTACAGTATATAGTGTTAAATGGAATTCAGGTTGTGCATCTTCGGAAATCTGCTAGTTTCTTCTGTGGCATTATTCCCCCCCCCCCCAAACTTTCTTTATTCTACCTGTGAATTTTCTGTATGTCTGATATCCTGATAATATTTTATTTTTTCACAACTATTTTCTTGTTTTCTAAATTTCTGTGCAACTACTAAGCGACTTTTCCACTTTTTTCTTTTACTCTCTTACATGTTTAGATGTTCCTTCCAACTTCTATAATCTTGCTTTCAAATTTCTCTTTTCTTTTTTTTTTTTCCTCAATAAAATTTTTATTACTTTCATCATAAAAAACATTACAAATATTCCACAATGCTATAATAGAAAAACCCCCATCCCCCACCCACCCACCCCCCGGACTTCCCAAACCTATCCCAGGATAATATTCAAATATAAGTAAACAAATATTAACATCCCTAACCCCACAAAGTATACTATTCTACATGGGTAGGTAGAATATATT
>NW_015386274.1:574290-576339 GCF_001527695.2 Protobothrops mucrosquamatus | reverse complement strand
GGGCTCCGGAGGAGTTCTCACCTACATCGTCCACATGGGACGACTCGGGAACTCAACTCCTACCCCGGGCAGCTCACCTATCCCCTTATGCCCAGGGGAAGGGTATCAAGCCGTTTGACAGCTGATGCTGGCTGTCAAAACGGCTTTTACGCTAAAACAGGCGGGAGGCAGCAAACAGCTGCGTCCGACGAGGTCGCCTTCCACCGGAAGTCTCTTTTCTTTTTTATCCCCATTGTGTTTCCTGGCTATGTATACCTTTATTATCCTTGTCCCTGTATCATCTTTGCTAAACATTTTAATCTATTTTAATCTTCCCAGAGCAGAAAAAATAATTTCTTTCCTACTGCTAATCGTTGTTTGGCATCTTTGCTTCTGTTTTAGTCCAGCTGTTTAGTTATTTTGCTTTAAATTGTAAACAACTTATTTCAAGATTCTATGCTGTGAATGAATTCAATGTGATTTTGACAAAATATTTGCATATTCCCTGTAAGGTTTTGGAAGTAAAATCTTGGAGTGCTTCAGGGAGGGATGAGAGGATCAGATGTTTGATAAAGGAAAACAAAATGAAGACTGTTTACATTGAAAAGATTCTATTTTCTCTTTAATTCTGGGAAATGTAGCAAAAAACAGGACTGGAAGTGCAATTAATGTACCGTGTACCGTACTTATGTACCGTACTTATTGTGGACATTGTAGTTCATTTGAATGTACTCCAAGTGAAATTTTGGGATTCCAGTTCCTTTTGGTGTTATAAGGCAAAGCAAGAATTACTTGGGTAAGAAAGATGGTAGACAAAGATGAGTTTTCTTTGTTCATTTGTCAGAACCTAAATTTTATGCCACTGGGATGCCTTTAAAGTAGATAAAGATGTATTCTACATTGTGTTTTGTTCTGTTCTGTTTTTTAGTTTGTGTCTATGTTAACAAGCACGGAAATTCTGGGCCTCATCTTGATAAAAAGAAAATTCAGCAACTTCTTGATCACTTTGGACCAGGTCCTGTGAATGTAGTACTTCAGCAGGCTGTCCAAGCTTGTGTAGATTGTGCCTATCAATCAAAAATTGTCTTTGGATTCCTCAAGGCTGGGCATCATGCAGGAGAGATTATTACTGGTACATTATTTTATCTGATTTATATTTAGACTTCAACTTTGGGCATAGATTGCATTTGTGAATAACAAATCAGCAACTCTGCTTTATCTTCTGTTAAGAATGTCTATGGAGATTCTCACTCATCCAGGTCATGGTTGTCCCAAAGATGCTTTTTTTAAGGCAACTTTCTTTATTTTTCCTTGAAGTTGTTTCGTTTCTCATCCAAGAAGATTCTTGGATGAGAACTGAAACAGCTTTTTAAATGAGAACTGAAACATCTTCAAGGAAAAACAGAGAAAGTCTAGTTGTCTTTTGAAAAAGCACCTTTGGGATTCTGCTAAGAATGAATATTTTCATTTCAATGATCCCTTTAGGTTTGTGAGTCTTGATTATTTAGCTAATTGTGCCCAATTTAATATTATATGAAGCTTTTTATTTCCAGTTGGCTTTACCCTTTTATACAAAGAGGTGAAAACAAATGAGTTTTTTTCTCACTAGCATAATGTTGACATGCAGAATAATCCAGACTTCTGGCCTGTTAATTGCACGTGCGATACAATTAGTGATTCTTGTAAACTAACCACACTAAATCAATATTAAAAAAAACAGTAGGAGATAGCAGAATCAATATTTTGAAAGCCAATAAAAACTCTGTATGCTTGATAATGACAAAACCTCTAACTTCCTTTATTATTAAATGAGTTATTTATTTATTTATTTATTTAATTTATTTATTTAATTTAATTTATATGCCGCCCTTCTCCCGACGGGACTCAGGGCGGCGCACAACATACTTAAAACCAAAAAATATATACAATCCCCCCCTTAAAACCGAATTAAACCAAATTTAAAGTTGCGTCTTCCAAATTCCTAAAAAACCCAGTATAAAATCCACCCTAGGTCAGGTCCGCTTGCTGAAAGAGCCATGTCTTGAGGGCGCGACGGAAGGTAAGGAGATC
>NW_015386274.1:568229-571841 GCF_001527695.2 Protobothrops mucrosquamatus | reverse complement strand
AGTGGAGACCTGAGGACCGGAGCACCCACAAGCTTGTAAATAGCGTGTGCGTGCTCCCCTAACCTGATATGGTCCTCTGCTCCCGCCATATCTGCCTCTCCCACTGACCGTACTAATTCCTCCCTCCTCCTTCAATCCCCCACCCTCTCCCCCCACCCTTTCTCCCTCGCAACCCCCAGACATGGCTGGTCCTGACCTATTTATATTTAAATTGACCTACATTTGTCATATTTTTCAAAATAGTAAACAGAAAAAATATTTAAAAGCAAAAGCACCTCCATTCCTTTTGCTTTATAGGAAAATATTTGATTTAAAACTGTGAATGTGTTTTGTTTCCTACAGTAAGCTTATGTCTTAGCTGAATGCTGTTTTATAAAAGTCAGAATTCTACATAGGTCTGCCCTAATAACTATGGTGTCAATATTTCTCTAGTTCTAAATTAGAATTGCTCCTTGTCATTTTGTTTCTAGCAAAAGCAGTCTTCAGGATACACATTTGGATGCCTGTTTATAATTCTGGGATTTAAAAAAAGGTTGCCTTACTTTATTACATTATACTGAGACCAGATGAGACAGTTTTCTGTGGTTAATTAAGCTGTCACACCCTATATCTAGCATTATTAAATTGAATCTTCTGGAAGACACTTAATCTTCATATAGATCTTCGACATGTGTTTTGACATGTGTTTTTACACATAAAGATAGGCTTTTTATATCATAGCAAAATTTAAGAGCTATGAATAATGCTTGCTTGTAGGATAAGGTTATGGAATATTTATTTGGCTGTGCACTGCTTTGGTTCAAAGATTAAAAAGAGCTTTGGAGCATAATGCAGGCACAAACATACCAGCTGCCTACAACTTATATAAAACATGTTTTCCCCTCCAGGACTGATGACAGCTACAGTATAGCCGGCAGTCTTAGAAAAAGCCCTTAAAGGAGTTATATACAGATCCCACATTGTGCCCCTCTGCATTTCAAAGCATTTTTTTTGTTTTTGAACATGAAGCATTGCACAACCCTAATATTTTTGCCATAATGGAATACGACAGAGCTAGAAATTTTAATTTTCCATATTGAATTACAATACTTTCTTCACTTACTGTGATATTTTAGTGGGGTGTATTTTGCATATTGTCTATTCCTTCGTGGGGTGTTTATATATATATATATATTCAAATTAATGTTTAATATCATGACAGTAGAATAAGAGTTCTCAGTCTTGGTCATTGTGGTTTTCCCAGCTGGGAATCAATTGCCCATCCATTCCCAAATATAAAACAAATAGTTTCAGATTTGCAATACTGGCCATAGGGCAGTAGAAATGGGCTGGTGCTTCTAATCACTCCCAATAGCCCAGAGGAACATATATTTTCAGAGAGATAGAGAGGAACCCTATGAACTCCTTGCATTTGAGTAGTATTACATTATTGAAAATTAATAGCTTTTAAAAATGTACTTTTCAAACTTGGCAAAACAAATGCACATTGATTAGCATAGAGATACGGCAAATGGTCCAAAACCTCCTGATAGAGAAAAAGTATAAAAACTGCTGCCTTCTTTTTATTCCTAGGATTCATTAAAAGGGAGATAGCTTCTGTTAGACACGGGTGATATTTCATTGTATGTAATAATACTGGTATTTTTTAAAATCTTTTTACTGACAGCTTCTTTTGATGGGGAGAAACATACCATCAATCTTCCTTCTGTGAATAGTGCATCTTTTGTTCTGCGCTTCTTGGAGAAACTCTGCCACAGCCTACAGTGTGATAATCTTTTCAGTAGCCAGCCCTTTAGTCCTTACATGAAAAATGCACATAGTCCCATTGAACATGATAGAAACAAGTCAGGTAATGTTCTGATTTCTTTAGTTCTCCTCCTTGTCGTAGCTCTTGTGTATTTTAGCATTGATGGTTTATGTTTAGAAAAAAAAAATTACAATAGTTGAATAATCCTTTTGAATCATAGTGCATAGTGATTTAGTAAGAATTTAAAAAAATATGTAGTTTTACTTTTTCCACAGATGTGTGTAATTATAAGTTCTAAAGTTTTAAACTATACGTTGACTTACAGGACATGCTTATGTAATTTTTTGGCAACAATTCAGAAACTTTTTTCAGGGACCTCTATTTCCCAGTGTATTCTGCAGACATGGCGTTTAGTAGACTGATGTCCAAATACCAAGGAGGATTGACCCTACTTAGCTTCTGAGCCCCAAAAAAGGTCAGCCATTTTTGCCATTCACTGCAGAATTAAAAGTAAGGTATACTGAAAACCACTGTATTAGGACTACAAAGCAATCCATATTCAAAGAGGAAAGTGGGGTTCAGAATATGCATGTTATAGCTACTAGCACATTCTTAAATCAAATATGCTTTCCTTGGAAAAATGCAGTTTCCTTAAAAAGTTGCTGATAGTTGTAGTGTGAGTTACCATATACATACAGAAATACTTTTTCTACATTGGATAGCATTATTATGGATATGCAACTGCTATGGTAAGAAAATAGTATGATAAATTCTTTAATTTACTGTTGCCTGTTGAAATTTGTAAATCTGAAATATCTTTATGTGTTTAAGTGCTCAGCTTACTCAGTCCTGATTTCACATTGCTTGCTTGCTAATAGTCAGTCATGACAGGTGCAGTGCTGGGTTTTAGCCTTACTATATATGCCATGACCAAACAGCCACTACCATTATTGCCATCAACCAAGGATTTAGTTTATTTCAATGGATATAATCAAAATTAGGATAGTCAAAGACTTACCACCTGCTTTATAGAAAGATCTAGTAGCTTGGAAACTGACTTGTGTTGTCCTAGGGAAAGAGTCTTATCTCATTTCTTTTAAAAATCAATGGTGAATTAAAAAAACTAGAACTTTCATTATCCAACATGAAGTGGAAAAAACCCCTAAAGGTGGTTTTAGCATGGAATAATATTTGCATGGAATTTAGTGAAGAAATTAGTGCATCTATTTCCAACTTTTATACTTTACAAATTTGGTTATTAGGGTCCATAATCTTTTTATTCTTCACCAAAATGGAACAAAACATATAGGAAAGATAAACTATAGTGCAGAGGATTTCAGCTTTAAAAGCAACTGGGACCTTGCTGATTGGATCTATTGGATTTAAACTTTAACTGTGAGTGGGGAGGAGATTCAGCTTTAAAAGCAGTGGCCCGCACGCCTAACGGCGTGCGAATTATATAACCAAAAATCAAACAGCAACAGTACATTCAGGGCAAGTGCGTCTGTGATTCCTTATATCTAAGAATGTCAGGCATAGTTCAGTGCAACACTTCTTTTGCAGCTGTCTTTCGCAGTACCCTTTTCAATCATGGAAACTGTCCTATCTGTAAACAAATCACTAGTCTACAAGGACAGATTACTTATCTAGGGTCTGTAATCTCTGTTCTTCAGGCAGAAATTAGGTGTCCAGTTCAGCCCCTCTACTCCACTGAGCCTCCAAGCTATCAGCCCCCTCTACCACAAAGATCCTGCAGGAGAAGGGCAGTGTGGAGAACCGTGGGATCTGGCAGGGTGAGAGCTGTGAACCATAAACACAAAGCTTTTGCTGTGTCCCTGCACAACAGATACAGTGCCCTTGCTGAC
>NW_015386274.1:565170-566593 GCF_001527695.2 Protobothrops mucrosquamatus | reverse complement strand
TTAATAGGGACATTAAGGAGACAGGTAAAGGTATTTGTGATGGCAACTCAAATAAGTAGGGGATCTTGGTCCGAGATGAAGAACTTGTTTTCGACAGGGAGAAGTGCGAATCAGGTATTACACATCAGTCATGCATGAACAGAAAGGCACCCAAAAAGAGAAGCCACCTTCTGGTTGGTGATTCAGTTATAAGGGATGTAAATTTAGGAAAGGACGCAGAGGTTTCGAATGAGGTCAGGTGTCTTCCAGGTGCTACTGTCAGTAGGGACAAGAAGCGTATTTTTTAAATAGTCAAGAATGCCAGCAAGGATTGTGATGTGGAGGCTATTGTACATCTTGGCACTAACGACCTGTCCCAAAAAGATGTACTCACTGTGCAGAATGACTTCCAGAGCCTGGGGCAGGATCTTAGCAGAATAGGCTGTAGGCTTATTTTTTCAGAGGTCTTACCAGTGTATAAGGACCAAAATGGAAAAGGCCAGCATATAGCACAATTCAATATGTGGCTAAAGGAGTGGAGTAAAGGGGAAGGCTTTGGATATATTAGTCACAATGTCAGCAGCTGGTCCAATGAAGAAATGTACAAAAGAGATGGTTTGCATCCATCAAAGAAAGGGACTGAGTTACTTGGCTATAAATTCACAGATTTTCTGGAGAAATATTTAAACTAAACAGCCGGGACAGTGAGCTAACTGATACAGAACATCCCTGTCCCCAGCAATCTAAAAATTATAGGGCTATCAGTGTATGTAACATAGATGTGTGTATGGACAAGAACATCAACCTTGCTGTCAAGCAAAATCAAGCTCTTAATAGCGAGTGCCACACAAAGTACACTAACCAAATAGGTGGTAAGACATTAGGGGAACTCCGGCACCACACAGGTTATGTAGGAAGTAAACACAGGGTTGGTCATAAAGGACTCAAATGTCTATACACAAATGCACAGAGTATGAACAGCAAACAGGGAGAACTAGAAATTCAGGTTAATGAGGGCAGATATGATATTGTTGCCATTACAGAAACATGGTGGGATGAAACCCACACATGGAACACACAGCTAGAGGGATTTAAATATACTATATACTAAATATATAAATATATACTATATACTAAATATATAAATATACTATGTGTATACTATAGGCCACCCAACCAAACAGAGGAAAAGGATGAACTTTTTGCTAGTCAGCTAACTAAGGTATGTAGGAAGCACAACACCATGGTAATGGGGGACTTTAATTACCCTGACATCAACTGGGAGACAAACTCTGCACCAAGTGGAAGATCAAACAGATTCCTGACAAACCTAGCAGATAACTTTGTCTCCCAAAAAGTAGAGAAGGGAACTAGGGGATTAGCCATTTTGGACCTAATTCTCACTAACAGATGAAATGATAGAAGGTGTTGAAGCCATAGGAAC
>NW_015386274.1:560371-564143 GCF_001527695.2 Protobothrops mucrosquamatus | reverse complement strand
TGGAATTCAACATTATGGAAGCACAAGCAATAGAACACAGTCAAACTAGAGTCTTGGACTTCAAGAGAGCTAATTTCAATAAACTTAGAGAGGGTTTGGGAAGGATTCCATGGATGAGAATCCTCCAGGGGAAAACAACTCAAGAGGCTTGGGAAATTTTGAAAAGTGAGATAATAAAGGCCCAGTCTAGCACAATACCTACAAAGAGGAAAAATAACAGCTCTCAAAAGAAACCAGCATGGCTGCATAAGGAACTCTCTGATCAATTGAAAGATAAAAAGAACAAGTATAGAAAGTGGAAAGAGGGACACATACTGTAACTCAGTCAGAATATCAGCAAATAGCCCGAGCCTGCAAAGACGAAGTGAGTAAAGCTAAGGCTCAAAATGAATTAAGGCTTGCAACCAAAGTCAAAAATAACAAAAAAAAAGCTTCTTTCAACATGTAAAAAACAAGAAAAAAGTGAAGGAAACAATTGGTCCATTAGTGGGTGAAAGTGGCAAGAAGGTGACAAGCAACAGGGAGAAAGCAGAACTATTTAACTCATTTTTCGCATCTGTCTTTACACAAAGGGAAAAAACAGACCAACCTACCAAAAATAGTGAGATAAAAAACAAAATAGAGATACAAGTTAAGATAGGCAAGAAAATGGTAAATGAACACCTGTCCAGCCTAGATGAGTTCAAATCACCAGGACCAGATGGATTACACCCCAGGGTTCTTAAGGAGCTGGCGGATGTGATCTCAGAACCACTGAACTATATTTTTCAAAGATCCTGGAGCACTGGGAAACTACCAGAGGACTGGAAAAGAGCTGATGTAGTTCCCATCTTCAAAAAAGGGGGAAAAAAGGACCCAGGAAATTACAGACCTATCAGCCTGACCTCAATACCTGGGAAGATTCTGGAAAAGATAATCAAACAACAAATCAGCGAACACCTACAGGCAAACAAAGTCATTACTAAAAGCTAACACAGGTTTGTCAAAAACAGATCATGCCAGACAAATCTTATTGCATTCTTTGACCAGGTGACAAAATTAGTGGACCAGAGGAATGCTGTGGATATCATTTACTTGGACTTCAGTAAGGCATTTGATAAAGTAGATCACAACCTACTACTTGACAAGATAGAAAAATGTGGGGTAGACAGCATCACCACCAGATGGATCCGTAGCTGGCTGACCGGCCGTACTCAGTGTGTGGTCCTCAATGGAACCGCATCTACATGGAGGGAAGTGTGTAGTGGGGTGCCCCAGGGCTCTGTTCTGGCCCAGTGCTCTTCAACATCTTCATCAATGATCTGGACGAGGGGATAGATGGGGAACTCATCAAATTTGCAGACGACACCAAGCTGGCAGGAATAGCCAACACTCCAAAAGACAGGCTTAGGATACAGAAGGATCTGGACAGACTTGAAAACTGGGCGCTATCTAACAAAATGAAATTCAATGGTGAAAAAAGTAAGGTTCTACATTTAGGCAAGAAAAACCAAATGTACAGGTATAGTATAGGGGGTATCTTGCTCAATAATAGTTACTGCGAGAGGGACCTCTGAGTCCTAGTGGACAATCATTTAAATATGAGCCAGCAGTATGCTGCAGCTGCCAAAAAAGCCAACACAGTGCTAGGCTGCATTAACAGAGGGATAGAATCAAGATCACGTGAAGTATTAATACCACTTTACAATGCCTTGGTAAGGCCACACTTGGAATACTGCATCCAGTTTTGGTCACCACGATGTACAAAAGATGTTGAGACTCTAGAAAGAGTACAGAGAAGAGCAACAAAGATTAGGGGACTGGAGGCTAAAACGTATAAGGAACGGTTGCTGGAATTGGGTATGTCTAGTTTAACGAAGAGAAGGACGAGGGGGGACATGATAGCAGTGTTCCAATATCTTAGGGGCTGCCACAAAGAAGAGGAAGTCAGGCTATTCTCCAAAGCACCTGAAGGCAGGACAAGAAGCAACGGGTGGAAACTAACCAAAGAGAGAAGCAACCTAGAACTAAGGAGAAACTTCCTGACAGTTAGAACAATTAACCAGTGGAACAACCTGCCTCCAGAAGCGGTGAATGCGCCAACACTGGAAGTTTTTAAAAAGAAACTGGACAGCCATTTGTCTGAAATGGTATAGGGTTTCCTGCCTGAGCAGGGGGTTGGACTCGATGACCTCCGAGGTCCCTTCCAACTTTATCATTATTATTATTATTATACTTCTTCACAGCTTTTCCATCGCATTCCCAGCAATCCTTTGCCAGTTCACTTTGACTGAGATGCCAGCCTTGTGTGAAATAGGAGAAATTCAGAAAGAAATCTGTTCACAGTAATGCGTTACTGAGCATATCACCAAGCATAAAGAAAATGACTGTTATATCTCTATTATTCATCACCCATCTAAGTCATAATGATTAGGATGACAATTGCAACAATCATTCATTGAGGAAAACCAGTTACTGCTTACTAAGATATGAACAGGTGCCCAAAATGACTGTTTTATGCTCCTTTCTATTTTTGGCATGTGGTACAACACCATGCCCTTAACAGCACATTGATCTTTTGAATATTATATAGGGTTCTAAAAGTCAGATCTCATAGAAACTTTATTTTATAAACTGTGTTAACATTATATTTACTTCTAAATACATTCTTACTTGTTTCATGCATGACTTTTAAACATTCCTAAGCACAATAATATTTTCTCTGAAAAAAATATTAATATTGTGATTGGCCTATGGGGTCTGTCTTTTGGTATCCCTGTATATTAGAATTCTGATTCAGAAACTGGATGAATTAGTTATGTCCTGTTTCAGGTGAATTAAAAACCACCTGACTTACAGCATTTGGATCAGGATTCAAGCTGAGCTGGACTACAGCCTTAAGTATAATGTCAAATGTTTGGATCGCAGACAAATTACAGTTAACTTTAAATATATTAGGATTTCTATTAGAATTGAAAAGAAACAAGTCTAATGTATGCTAAGTATAATTAAACCTATCTTAATTCCACATACTGTACATAAAAAGCAAAAAAGACATTCTTTCAAAACAATAGTTGGGGTCTTCACATTTTGGGCAAAGAAATACTACCCTGTATATGTTTGAGATTGATTGAATGCTGTCATGAACCTGAGGCTTTAATTATAGCTGTGTTTTACCTTTAAATTATGGAGAGGGATTTTCATTATAGGCATCAAAAAGAGTCCAGATAATCCTTTTCATTCAGTGCTCTCTGAAGCTGAGTCCCAACCACCCTTTCAACAACTTTCTACAGAAGTAGTAAATTGAAGGCTGGACAAAAGTTGTCTTAATACTGCTGGATCTAAGGATGGCCTCTTGAGAAGAGGGCACACCACTGCCCCCAATGCAACTACTACCACCACCTCCTATAAAGAGGCATTAACTGCCGTGGAGCCAGCCACATGCTACCTCCTGGGAGGCCTTAACTAACCAGGAGAGGCATGGGTCCAGATGGCCAAATTCACAACTACAAGGACCCTGTCCACTTCCTCAGGATCAACCAGATCAAACTTCTCCCAGATAACAGGGCTCAGACATGTCTCTTTTTTTTTTTAATTAAAAATTTTATAAAATTTTACAATATAAATCCCCCCCTTCCCCTTCCCACCCTTCCACCCCCCTCCCTCCCCCCTCACTTCCCAGTGCCAATCACAGGGTTAACAATAACATAATCATACTCTACTTAACATTAATCAACTATTAAAATAACATATCTGTAACCTCCTTTAACTCTCTTTTAAACAGTACAATTAT
>NW_015386274.1:524015-557744 GCF_001527695.2 Protobothrops mucrosquamatus | reverse complement strand
TTTTTAATCAAGTTTTGTTGAAATGTCATTTTACCATTGTAATCTATTTTCTCTATAATTCTTGATTTCTGCTTCTTTCGTAATTGATAGGCCAACCACCTTCCTGGTTTATTTGCATTAGAAAATGTGTTATACTTCATATACCTTAAACTAGTTGCCGTCTGATCTGCTATTAACATGTTAAATTGTTCCCTGAGCACAGTAATGGATACTTTTAAATTATTATCCAGTGGATTCAAAATAAAAGCCTGTTCTTTCAATTTAATCTCTTCCTCCAGCTCTTTACGTTTTTGCGCTTGTTTACGCCTATGAACATTATTCATATAAATCAAATTTCCTCTCATATAGGCTTTACTAGCATCCCAGACCATCAAAATTGAAGTACCTTTGTGCATATTCAACAAAAAAAATTCTTTCAATTGATGTCTACATTTCTGTAAATTTATATCATATCTAAATAAGTTCTCATTCAATCTCCAAGTCCTTCTGCTCCCTTCTTCAGCACGTAGCTCCATCCATACCAGACTATGATTTGACAATGTCCTGGGGAAAATCTTGATATTCTTCACCCTAGAACAAAAATCATTAGTAATTAAAAAAAAAGTCAATTCTGGAATAAGATTGGTGCCTGTCCGAGAAAAAAGTAAAATCTCTTTCTTCCATATTTCTCTCTCGCCATATATCTTTTAATTCCAATTCATCCTTCAAGTCAAAAAAAGTTTTAGGCAATGTTGAATTAAGTGTTTTTGAAGAACCTTTCTTATCTTTTCTTGAATCTAAAACACCATTCCAATCCCCCATCATAATAACTGATTTATAATCCAGTTGGTTTATTTTCCGATGTAACAATTTATAGAACTGTTTCTGCTGTTGATTTGGGGCATATAATCCAATAATAAGACATTTCTTCCCATTCAATAATATTTCAACAAGAACATATCTTCCTTCTGAATCAGCATCAATCAATTTGTGTTGGAAGTCTTTCCTGATATAAACAACTACTCCACCTCTTTTCTGCGGCGCAGGTGCCATAAAATGTATACCCAACCGTGAATTAGACAAATATTTTTGATCTTTAGCTGTAATATGAGTTTCTTGTAAACAAACAACATCATTTTTATGTTGTTTCAAATAATAGAATATCTTTTTCCTTTTATGTGGAGAATTCAAACCATTAACATTCCAAGTCAGGAACCTTGCCATCTTTAGTGGCAGCGAGCCTCTGGAGCGCACCTTGTAGATCAGCTGTTACTGATTTCTTCGGCCTCGCCCCTCCCACTGGCTCCGAGATGACTTGCTGTGCAACGGGTACATCCACTCTTTGTTGCTCTCTTTCTTTACATTTGTGAGCTGCACGGGTCATTCTTTGTTATTTGGGATCTTCTCTAATTTCCATAAGTTGTTGCTTAACTTGCTCTTGATTTTGTAATTCTATGAAACTTGATGACAATATAGCTCCTTCAGCCACTTTATCTTCACCAGTTCTTTCCTTCCTGGCACCTTGAGGAGATGATGGAGAACCTGCTTTCATGATTGAATTATAAAAATCTTTTGCCTTTACAATGGTGTTGAGCCTATAGCGTATTCCCATGTAATTAACCATAATACCAGCAGGTATCTCCCATCTGAATTGAATTTGACGCTTTTTCAACTCTTCAGCCAGGAAGGCAAAATCCTTCCTTCTTCTGAGTATTTTGGGTGGTATCTCCTTTAAAATTATAACATCTTGTCCTGATACTTGAAATCTTTGATTGTAAAAAGCTTGAATAATTTGATTACGGATTGATTTTCTGGAAAAATAGATAACAACATCTCTTGGGAGGTTTCTCTGTCTTGCAATCCATGAATTGACTCTAAAAAATTTTTTCCATTTCTCTTATTATTTCATCAGGTTGGCAGGATAAAACCAAGGCGTTTAGACGACGTTAGAGTAGGAGATCAAAGAGAACTCGTAAAAGAGAGTCGGGAGAATAAGAGTTTCGTATAAGGTAAAGAGACATAACACTGTTTTCCTGGAGTAAAACTCAATTTAGGTGACGGAGGAGGTGAAAGGGGAATCTAAGTTCCACATTTTCAACATGATCCTCCACTTCCTCCACCCATCCTTCAATACGCTCTACATGGACAGCCAGACCTTGCAATGCAAACACTATGTCATCTCTCAACTCTGTATTCTTCTCTTCAAGTTTCTCTTCAAGTTTCTTTTCAAACATATCCTCCATTTCCATTCTAATCTGTCTAGCATTGTCCTTTAATGCATCTTGAATATCTTTCAGTGTAAGTGCTGGGATTGGGGAGGAGGGCAGAGGAGTCTTAGATTTTGGCTGCTGTGGTGTTTGAACAGCTGGGGGGGAGACTGTACTTTTCTGAGGAACAAAAGTTCCCACACGCTTAGAAGCCATTTTACTTCTCTCCTCCTTCTCTTATAGTTTCACTTATAAACATAAGTTAAAATCTTGTAGAGGTCATATATAAATCTTGTAAAGTCTTGTAATCACCTCAAGCAGTGGTAAAAACAGAAAGCTTATCCAACCAGCTCAAAGTAACAAAATCTGTTACAATAGTAATCCAAAAGAAAATCTCCAGAAAGTGAAAGTCTCATGTATTTTCAATTTAAAAAAAACAGAAATGCCCATCCGCAGCCATACTTCTTCTTCTTCCAGTTAACATAAAAAACGAAGAAGATACTTTAATTCTAGAGTTAAGGTTTCAGTCCAAACAATTTTTAAATCCTCCTGGTAGGCTCTGTCTGCCTGTAAAATTCAACTCACGCTTTCCTTGAAAGGCAGAGGCTGAATCCGCGTCTAGCTTCGTTTCGACGAAGGCAGCCTGAAGCACGGAGGAATCTCCGACTCCGGGGGAGCTCACCTTAGCCCTCACAGCTGTCAAAATGCAAGGGCTAGAGAGCTCTACCCCTATCGGAGAAGCTCACCCCCTCCCCTTTGCCCGGGGAAGGGGATTCCAAGCTGCAGAACAGCTGTTCCTGCGGCTCTTACATGTCTTCAGGGCGGACAGCTCACAGAGGAGCTGCCATCGGCGCCGCGATTCAAACCGGAAGTCAGACATGTCTCTTATTGAATGTTAATGTTATGATGTATTTTGTACAATGTACATTGTATAACATTAATTTAGAGCTATATTTAACTATATATTTTTCATTACCACTTTTTTTCTATAACCATAATAGAATGCACAAAACTGTTCTTCCACAATGGCTGGGATGCAAAAGCTTGTTCACTCTGAGGACTACAACTGACCTTTGAGTAGGATTCAAGTTATTAGGTCATACCAAGACAGAAATATAGCTTCTTTCTACTTATTTTATTAACATTGAAAATTGTAATTGAATGGGGACTTCCGGTTTGCTGCCGCCACCGTTGCAGACACTTAGAAGGCAACTCCGTCTTCCATGTCCAATTTTCTTTTGCTGGGGGACCCTGGAAAGGGTCAAAAGTCGCCCTGTAGGGGCGATGAGCAAGGAGGGGACCCCCCCACCTGATCGTGGGAGGGTGGCAGCCCTCCTGCTTGATCCGGGGCAGCCCTCCAAACTGGCGGAGAAAAGACCGGCCATAGCAATATGGCTCGTGATTAGGCTGCAGACAGCTGAAGTCAAATTTACTATCAAGCACTCTGAAAGCAACGTGGATGAAACTGGGTGAGATTTTATTTTCTCTTTATCCAAAGTACCTTCTTTTCCTGTAAAGGCTGTTTGAAGTATCTTCCCCCTGTGAGGAGAGAGAGAAGGGAATTTCTGTCGCACCCTCTAAGAATAACGGCATCTGATTACCCAGGGGAATCAAAGCATTAAAAAGAACAACTTTAATCTAATTGGATTTATATGTTTTTGAAACTTGGGGACTAAAATTCTTCATATTTCTATTGGAGACTTTTGTTTTTACTCACAAAAAAGAAATAATTGGGACTTAAAAAACTCTAAATAATTTGGGACTTAAACAAAATCTAAACTGTATTGGTGGCATCTGGTGGTGAAACTTGGTATTGCAATTTGTTATTTCCTAAAAAGACTTGGCTCAAAGCCCACACTCAGATAAGATTTTCCTGACCTTGGAGCCACTTGCGAGAAGATTCAGCTGTAGGAGAACATCTGGGCAGCAAAATTGGCTCATTTGAACTGTGACTGTAAACTTTTACTGATCTTTGTTTAACAAATAACTTCTACTAGAAAGACTATTTACAAACAAGTGAAAGATGGATGAAGACGAGAAAAAAAAACTTTGCTATGATGAAAGCAATACATGAAAGCATTCTTGCAGCTTGTGATAAAATAAGACCGAAAACAAAAGACCAAGATGCCAGCTTAGATGCATAAAGCCAAATTTTGACCATAACTAAAGAACCAACAATGCAAAAGAAAACAGAAGAAGTGGGACAACCAAAGATGAAGACAGAGGACTCAATTGATCATCAAGTACACCTGACAGAAAATCCAGAAAAGGAAGCGACAACATGAAAAATGGAAATGACTTTGTTTATAAATCAGAAGAAGTTTGAGAAAAAAATGAAACAGATTGAATTGAAGACAAATACATTAGAGCAAATAGGGAGAACTGGAATAACAGGGAGACAATTTAATGGATACAAATGGGCTAGTTCTCCCAGAAAAATGGCAATCAAATAGTCTCCTTTAATTCAAACAACACGTGTAAGAATAGAGGGAGATCTATTTGATGATTTAAAGGCGTTGATAGGGAAGCCTAATTGGCAAAGGAAGAAAGCTAGAATTGAAAAAACTGGGACTTTGACTCATTAGAGGGGATTTTATATTGCCAATAAGAGGGTTAAAGGGAAATGTTGAGATAAGGGGAATTTTGGTTTTTAGATTTATAATATTTGGAAACGAGTTGACAATAAGGATTTTATCAGCTCAATATTTAAAAATTGGACTTAAAATGGAAAAGAAAGTTAAATACTATGAATATGTTTGATTTATTGATTAACCCAGGCAATATATAGAATGGTCTTGATTTATTAAAGGGGATATTGTGTTATTAAGTAGATGATTAAATATGATGGGAAATAGATAACTCTTAGGAAATAGAACAAGATTATATTTAAATAGATAAAATATGTATTTTGGATATCAAAATTTGGTATGAAGTGAGATAAGGGAAATTTTGGTTACCCAAAGACTGAAAAATATAAATATTAAAGGTTAAATTGGAATTTTGATAAGAAATTGAGTAAATTTAATAACAGTATATAGATTGTTTATGAAGACTGAATGTAATCAAGATATGTATAAGCTAAAATTTTATTGATAAATGTAACAGTGATGCCTTTATTGAATTGATATAATTAGAAATGTACCAACCTGAACATGAGACAGTAATTGTTAAGGGAAAAAGAGAAGAAATATTTGATGTTGTAGCCTGAGATTTGTACTAAGATTTTGTTATTGAGCTATTGATTAACCCAGTCACCACGTTGCTTTTTAAATACCTAAATGTAAAATTGCAAAATTAATAAAATATTATATAAAAAAAGAAAATTGTAATTGAATGGTAACATGCAGAGAGTTAGGGGGTTTACCAGAGACTTTGATGGATTTTATATTGTCCTGTAAAAAAGTTAGGAAATAAAGAAATGGAGAAAAAGTAAATATGCCCAGAATTATTTGTCTCTTTCCCTATTTTTGAAAATTAACGTATACTTAAAATCAGCATGTTCACAAAAAAGGGACAAGGTGGTTAAGTATGGATGTTTTAATTCTTGCCTATTTTATCATTGACCAATGACCAAACCTTGTATATTAAACATACAAAATAGGCAATAATTAAAGCATCCTTATTTAACCACCTTGCCCCCTCAATTACACATAGATGAGAACATTAATTTCAGTTCATTAGTTTGTTATGTGCTTCTGATTCAATTTTCATTTATGGAAAAAAGTGCCCACTTTTTGTATGAATGATATATTTATTTCTCATCTCAAGGTATCTATGATTTATCACTTGTTGTATATTATGATTAATGATTGTAACTATGAGCTATGATATATGACCTGTCACTTTGTTGTTTGTATGTACACTGAGAGCTTATGCACTGGAGACAAGTTCCTTGTGTGTCCAATCACACTTGGCCAATAAAGAATTCTGATTTCTAATTTTCTAATTTCATACTTAAGTTCCTCATTGGGAATGCTTTGAAGTAAATACTATAGAAAAATACATGGACAGAAGGAATTGCATCACAATTAAAGGTCCATGTGCATTTTCCATGAGGCATGTACTAACTAAGGTGGCCCTTCACCCATTCATCTTGTATTCCATATCTGTCTCTAGAGAAGCTTTCCTGAACCTGTTGTGACTGCTACACTGGCAAATATTGTTGTATCTAGTGATTCTAAACTATTTCTAAACTTGCTACAATAGACATTTGAAGTCTTTGTAAAGTGAAGCTTTAAGTTCTTTCCAGAAAACAGTCCTCTCCCCACTTATTTGGTTTTCTTTTAAAGAGATGCTAAAACTTTGCAAGATTTAAGGCACCCAAAGGACCTAAATATGATCCTGCCACAAATGTTATAATGTACAACATAAGTGAAGACAGTCAATCACACTTCACTACAGTTCTGGGCATCCCATCCAGAATCACACATTCAAAATTTTACAAGCAATCAAGGCTTCCATACACTCAGAAGAATTTAGTCTCATAGAATTTACTCTTATTTCTTCATAGAAATTTCAGATCCATCAATCAGATTAGAATTAAATATTTCTAAATTCAGGAATGCATTTTAAATATCAAAATGAGTTCAATCCTTCCAGACAAAAACAACAAGGGATGAGAGAAGGAAGCTCTTCTGAGGTATCAGATTGGAAATTGATTACCTGAAAATTACTGAGAGATCTAAATCCAAACAGTATGTCAAAGGAAATTAGCAGTCTTCCCTTATTAGGGGGAAGGGTATCACTCAACATGCCATAAGAATTGATATGTGCTTGCTTCAGGCTGTGCAGATTCCCTCCTTGTAGATCATGACGTGTCTGAATAATGGAAATGGATAAGTCGGAGTAAAGCATCTCATGGAAGCATAGAGAAGACATTCTGTTTTATCTCTTTTATCAGAGAGGTACTTGAGACCCAAAGAATTCTTTCCAAATCATTTTTGAAGTTAGCAAACTGTCTTTCCATATGTAGAGAGCTACCACAGATTCCCAATTCACAATCCTTTTAAACAGTTTAGAAGATAATCTTCACCTGCCCCAGTGTTCTTCCAATTTTCAATTTATCATTCAATTTCTACATTTCTGAAAAAGTAACTGGCATCAATTTAGGTAACAAATTATTATTTTAGAGTTAACACATGTCATGATTGACTCACTATGCAGCCCCGCTCTGAACCAGACAACAGTAGTGGGATGGGGGAGGGAAAGCAGTGGAATATATACGGGAGGTTTGGGAATGAAATTTGGAATGCAAGTGTGCTGACTGGAAGGTGAGACAGACTCAATACTTCAAGGTCACTGGCTGGGAATGTCCGAGGCAGACAGACCATTCCCAAAACAAAGCGAGTTCAAATGATTGGTGGACAATGGACAATGGGAAGTCTGGGGAAAAAAGGGAAAGTTTTCCTATGCTGTTTGTTCATGAAATCATTAGAACCGGCTTTTCTACTTCTGTACCCATATGGAATCTTCAGTAAAATTATACTCTTGGTAAAAAAATGTCCCAGGAGTTTATTTTGGGATGGTTACATTACACCAGTTCTCATAGAAATAGCCTACCTGGATCCCGACAGGAGGTCAACCCCGAAATATTGGTTATGGGCAAAAACTTAGAAGAGAAGAAGCCGGGAGGGGTCCTGGCTTGGGTAAACCAGCACCACCTCAGTATGGAGCAGGAGTGCAACCAGCCAGTGTGCACCCGAAACCAAAGAGAAGTCTGAGCAACTGGCTGCAGCCACTAAGTGAATGAGGGATGTACCATACCAGGGGCCAAAGACAACAAATGTGGGCAAAGGCCGGGCAAGGAATGTGGGCAAGGCAGCGAAGGTTGAAGATCCCCTTCTCCCTTCTGGGGTCAACGTGGTTCAAGGCAGCAAGTGCAAAGTGAAGCAACTAGCTGAATGGGACAACCCTGTTGAGCTCCCGACCACCAGCCGCAGCCCATCCATGAAACAGTTGAGGGGAGAAGTTTGGAAGGATGGAGATTCATAGTACACCAACGCTGGGAGCCACAACCGCTGCCAACAGGCCAGGAGTCATGAGAACCCCGGCGGTCCTGGCTACTCCTGCTATTCTTCAGCTGGTGGCACCGGCGACCAGAGCCCCTGCACAAGCAGCAGCGGGCTTTGCCACTCCTCCATTGCAGCCAGCAGCACCAGTGGCCCTGGCTGCAGTTGGTGCTCTGGCACAAGCAGCTGCAACTGGAATCCTGGCACCGGTGGTGCAGCTGGTATTCTGCCCCAGGGATTCATCCTGGTACAGGAGGAGTGCCAGCCACTCCCCTGGTGGCCCATGTTGATGGGCGCCCAAACTGCCTAGCCCATTTCCTGGCTCAAGCCTGGCACCACATGGAGCTTTATGGAGTGATATACCCAGACACTATGGCCCGGGTCCATGTCATTGTGGTCAATCTGGAAGAAAGTGCATTGAAATGTTTGTTGTCACTGCATGATGAAAATGCCCCAGAGCTGGAGAACCTTGACCCCTACATGCAAACCCTGCAAGAGCATTTGAAGAGCCCACAGCAGCCCGGCATGGAAGCCTGCATTGATGCCCTGAAGCAGGGGAAGTGACCGGTAATGGAGTACATTCAAGATACCACTACCTAGCCAGCCACTTGAGAGACTGGCCTGACTGCTTACTGGTCTATCATTTCCAACAGAGACTGAACAAAAAACTACCAGAATTGCCTACTCTGGGGAGGTGCTGCGCAACTTGCGAGCATGGTACCATGCGGCCACTGAGGTAGAGATCACCTGATGGAGTTCCATGAACACACTGGGCAGGAGAGTCAGTCCTGCCCTGTGGAGAAGTGAGTGGCTCCTAGAAGGGGAAAAAGGGGTGCACCTCCAGCCAGAGGAGGGAGACCCCGCCAGAACCTTGGTGGAACCAAGTGCCAAGTGTTTCATGCCGTGACTGATAACCGCTCCCCTGCCTCTGAGCCAACCGAAGAAGAAAAAAACTCCCCCGAGGCCAAGGGAGAAAACTCATGCAGGGCAACAGGTCAACAGGCAGGGCTTTTTTTTTTGTCCCTGGTCAAACGAGCCAAGCCGAGCTGACACCTAGTTTTTTTGTTGGTGCTGTTGGAGAATCTGCTGCTGTTTGGGCTTCAGGACTAGAACTGCTTCTATAAGTATTTAAAAATTTTTTGTTGTTACTCTAGAATGCTTGTAAACTGTTTGGAAACTGCTCTTCTTTTTAAGTAGTCACTATTTGTTTCTAAGTACAGTACTTGTAGAAATGCTAGCCAGCCTCCTCACAAGGCATTCTCTAACGTTGTGTTTCCTTGCTTTTATTTTGGAGTTTAGCATATATTATTGTAATTTGTAGGTTTTAAATTTAAATTGCCTCCAGAAGTTGTGGGTGTCCCATTATTGAAAGCTTTTAAGAAGAGACTGGATAGGCATTTATCAGAAATACAGTACTCTCTTGTGAGAGCAGTGGGTTAGACTAGATGATCTTAAGGTCCCTTCCATCTCTGTTACTGTTGCAAGCCAACAGTTCTGTAAATCCCTCTCCCATCTCCCTCTGAGTGCCTGGCTAGAGACTTAAGCTAATTAATGGCAACTGCAAAAATCTTTGCAAAAGGAGATGCAGCCTGCTTGCAGGCATTTAGTTCCTGAGCAGAAGCAAACAGCTGATGGGCGGTGACAGCAGCGGGAAGGCCTCTCAGTTCAGGCAGAGATCAGTGAACAAAGTTGAGGAAATAGTAAGTCAGATCTTTGTTCATTTAACGATCCATTTGATTTAATTAATGAATTTGATTTTAAACATTTGTAAAATTGAATCTGATTCATTTGATGAATCAGGCTCCATTAGGTTCGTACTTCAAGGACTACCAGTACTGCAATGGAGCCGTGATGCAAAGGCGGCAGGGCATTTTGGATTTGTAAAAACCTTTCATCTCGTAAAGAGACAGATTTGGTGACCATGGATGAAGAGACGTAGAAGCCTACATAGCCAGCTGCCCTGTGTGTTCTTTGGTAAAGAGGCTGTCCGGCAAGCCTCCAGGACTGTTACAGATGGTGGACAAGCCCACTGTCCTCTGGAGAGAGATATCTATGGACTTTATTGGGGATCTGCTGGAGAGTTCTTGGAATACTGTGGTCTGGGTCATTACAGACTTATCCTCTAAGCAAGCCCACTTTGTAGTGTGCCCAAGTATCCCTTCTGCTCAATTCCTAGCTAGATTGTTCATACAGCATGTGTACAGCATTCCGAAACACATAATCTTAGATCGGGGAGTGCAATTCACATAAAGGTTTTGGTGTGAGTTCCTGAGCTTTTAGACTCCTCCCAGGGACTTAGCTCCACCCATCACCCTCAAACGAATGGAGCCTGTGAATACAAGAATGCAGTCTTAGAGCAATACCTTTGATACTGTGTGAACTACCAGCAAGACAATTGGGCTGAACCTCTGCCCTTCGCTGAGGTGGTATACAATAACTCTGTACCTAGCAGCACCAGGTTTACCCCCTTTCAAGTGGCCACCAATGTGGAATTTGTGCCTATGCCAGAGCTCCCTAAGGAGACCCCTTCATCGACTTCATTGCCTGAGTGGATAAGTACTTTGAAAGTCATCTGGCCTGTGGTGCACAAATTGGAAGCAGCAAGGGAAGTGCAGAAGAGACAGGCTGACAAGAAGAGAGCACCTCAGAAAGAGTTTAGAATAGGGGATGAGGTATACCTATCCTTGAAGTTCTTGTAGTTGGAGCAGCCCTGCAAGAAGTTGGAGCATCAGTATATAGGTTCTTTCCCTATCATCTGGATTATGAATCTGGTAATGGTGAAATTGAAATTGCCAAAAATAAAACCTCAGGCGCATTCACCTAGTGTTTCACTGTAATTTGTTAAAGCCCTTCCGTAGCTCACTGCTGATGCCGACCATTGAGCCTCCCCCTCCCATATGGGAAGGAGACATTTTGAGATCAAGGAGATTCTTGACTCTTGATGTTACAAAGGGAAGTTGTAATAGTTAGTCTTATTGAAGGGGTTTCCCTTGGCAGAGGCAGAATGGGTGACGGCAATGAATGTCCATGCCCCTAGACTCATGCAGAGGTTCCATGTTAGGTACCTGGACCTACCCCAATAGGTTAAATAGTGCAAAGTGATCATGGTGTAATACGAGTATTTTTGCTTCCTTGTAGGATTAATCATCTTTTGGGAGGGTCAGCATGTCATGGTTGACTCGCTATGCAGCCCCACTTGCAATCAGACAGCAGTAATGGGATGGGGGAGGACAGGCATTGGAATGTAAGGGAGGGTTGGGAGGGAAATTTGGAATGCAAGGGTGCTGACTGGAAGCCTGAGATAGATCCAACATCTCAGGGTCACCGGCTGGGAACAAGACAGGCAGACCATTCCCAAAACAAAGCGAGTGCAAATGATTGGTGGAGAATGGACAATGGAATATCCAGGGGGGAAAGGGGAATGTTTTCCTATGCTGTTTGTGCATGAAATAGTTACAATTGGCTTTTCTACTTCTGTACCCATATGGAATCTTCAGTAAAGTTATATTCTTGGTAAAAAATGTCCCAGGAGTTTCTTTTGCTATCTAACCCAGTGGGACAGTTGACACACAGGATTCTTCTTCATTGAACAAAGCATGCAAAAATGCCTTTCTTAAACTTTGGTTTCAGCATGACAATCCATACTTATTTCTTCACCTTTTAGACAGTTCACTATCAATGTCAAAACATTTGATAAGTTGGATCAGTTTCTTTTGTGTTTCTCTTTCAGCATTTTTTTCCTTTTTTCCAAAATTAATCTTTTGAATTCAAATGACATAGAATGGTCAGTAAAGTTGGATAGTTAGTAATACTATATTCCTTACAGAGTTGTTAATCTATCTTGGTAAAGTTTTCTTAAGTAGGGAATATTTATATTAAAGCAAACTTTTCAATAAAATCGTTATGGTAGATATCACTTTACTAATAATCTGATTGTGTTAAATTCTGTATAGCAGAAACCCTGCCAAATGAAGAAACATCCAAAGAGCACAGGTTTGCTGAGAATTCAATGGATTCTGCACTTAATTCAGTCACCCTGTCAAGTCCTAACAATCAGAATTCCACTGAATATTATACCTCAGGGAACACAGTCTATTTTAGGCATTCTCTTCCTTCAGTATCTGCTACCTCAAACACAGCACCAAATCTACATAAATTATCAAGTGCTACTGGGAACAGAAGTTATTGTGAAGTTGCCAGAAAAAGATTGCAACAGAGAATTGAAGGTATTCTCAAGCTTTTCTAAAATCCATGCTTTGTTTGTGTGCACATAAATATGTATATTCATAAAACTGGCTCTAAAATCATTTTATTATTCTAAGTTTACAAAAGGAATCAGCAAATTTAGCAGACATGCCCAAACCATAATCTTCACTTTGTTCTATTGACATCCTTGGCACAGACTGTGGGTAGCTAATTTAGCATTTATTGAGAGAGAGAGAGAGAGAGAGAGAGAGAGAGAGAGAGAGGAAAGAAAGAGAAAGAAAGAAAGAAAGAAAGAAAGAAAGAAAGAAAGAAAGAAAGAAAGAAAGAAAGAAAGAAAGAAAGAAAGAAAAAAAGAAAGAAAGACCACATACTGTAGATTATACTTGTCTGTTTTCTGCTTCTGGATTTCTCTTTGAGGTAATCTCTGTCGTAATTGAATCACAACATAAATCAAACCATAATCTATTATTTTTGTCAAAATGAGCAATTTTGCTTTGTTTTATAAATGTTATTATACACGTTGTTCCTTGAAGGAAAATCCAATACAGAGGAGTTTTAAGAATAAACATGTATGATTAATAACTAACAGAAACAAGCTACTATCATGGCCTTTCTAACTTAGTACTCTCCAGGTGTGCTAAAATAATAATTTACAGAATGTTTAGTTGGAAGCTGTCATAAATAGGAATTTGGAGAGCCAACATTTGGAAGCCACTAGATTGGGAAAGATACCTTCCCATATTGTATTTGTGTGTGTGTGTGTGTGTGTCTAATGTATAGGTCATTACTACATTAACAATAGCAAGATATTTTCAGATTACGCTCATAAAATGGGAAAATAATGTAGGGGGTTTTGCTTTCTATTCACCAATAAAAGCTATTTGAATGTACCCTCAAAATGCCTTGGTTATTTCTCCAGCTTCTTCAGTTTCATCCTTTTGTGTGTTTAAGCTGCAAGTTCTACCACAGGACCTGATCTCAGTGCACTAAAACAGGAATCTTCCCATCTCTTCAGCAAAGATCCTTCGACATGGTCAATTGATGAAGTAATGCGATTTGTACAAGAAGCAGATCCTCAGGCATTAGCACCCCATACCGAACTCTTCAGGAGACATGTAAGAAAAGTATAATTTATTTTTAATAGTGCCTAGAATCACATGAAATAAAAAAATTCCAATATATTCCTGAAATCTAATGGACTTTTTTCCTCCAAGAGTATTGAAAGCAGAAAACCACCACTGTAGTTTGTACTAGAAAAGATTTTGTGCCAATATAAGTTCTACTTGATACAGAATTATCCTTAAACATAAACTTAATCCTGAGGTCCCATGAATTCTTGCTGTGTTTTGGGGAAACTATTATTAATTACATAAAAATATACAGAGAAAAATCTTAGAACAGGAAAACATAACTTCATATGTGTGAAATGTTCTTCCTGCTCTGTTGACGAATTTGGTAGGATTAAAATGGATTCCAATTAGTTTACCTATTTGTTAGTCTCTGTTTTCTAAACTGATATATGTGAGTAAGGTAACTGGGATAATGTTATGGGGACAAATAATTTATTAGCACTTCTCTTGATCAAAGATGGGACTGAAAAAAAGAAAACCAGATTGTCAAATTCCAGATGCTGCTTCCCCCATCAGCATCAGAAGTCAGGTATTCTTCACATTAGAAAGGCCAAAAAGGGATGTGATGGATGTCGGTTGGGAAGACCTGAGGGTCTGGAGATGTTTCAGGCCACTAATAACTTGACCTTGAAACAATGTTAAATGTTTATCCATCACCAGCATGGAGATGGAGAGATGGATTCAGTGTAGCTCTCATAGCTACTAAAATAAATTGTTTAAACAAAAATGAGAACTGAAAGAACACAGATTCAGGCTTCTGCAGATCCAAAGCAGACAAATTTGCTTTTCATCTGGTATGTACACCTTTGATGTTCCTACTTAAAGGTGTGTGTGTGTGTGTGTATGTATAAATAAATAAATAAATAAATAAATAAATAAATAAATCAGTTATTTATTTAACTTGTATGTTACCTGATTCCCAATAAACTTGGGCAACTCACAACAAAGAAATTATAATTAAACAATTATTAACAATAATTAAATTTAAAGATAAAATATGACAAGTTGAGAAACCAGATGGAATGACATGAGGGGTCTCATTCTCTCTCCCCAAAGGCTTGAGTGAACTTTTTCCTGAAGTCACAAGATCTGGACAAGGTCATAAAGCTCCATGTTCTGCATTAAGGAAATGGACAGGGTGTAACCATACCAGATCCAAAGCTGCTTTGCCTAGTTCAAGTCATAATACTGTAGCTCTCTATATGTATAACTGATTAGAAATACATTAGAAATTATAGTATATATAATTATAAATTGTAAATTTTATAATATAAATTCTGAAGATTTGTCAGTCTCTTCTGAAAATTTCCAAGATGTTCAGATTTGAATTTCTATTTTTCTCTTGGAAGACATGATGATGTGAGAGAGAGGGTTGTGTTGTGTCAGTCTAGAGTAATATTCTTGTTCTGAAACTAGTCATTAATTACTGTCATCTTGTTTCCTCACAGGAAATTGATGGGAAGGCTCTTCTGTTATTGAGGAGTGATATGATAATGAAGTATATGGGTTTGAAACTGGGCCCAGCATTAAAACTGTGTTATCATATAGAAAGACTTAAGCAAAGAAAGTTCTAGGCAGCGAATGCAGTGATAGTGCTGCATTTTAAATAGACAACCAGTCAGGTTCAAAAAGACAACTATATATAATAGGGCAGAAACTTTGCCTGATCGAATGGATCAAATAATCTCACTCAGCTCACAAAGAAATGTCCAGCGTGTTGGTTCTACTAGTCTAATCAGAAAGAAATATCCTAAATCAGCATTGTTTTATAGATACTTCTTAAATATAGAATTTAATGTTAAAAGTTTCACATTATTGTATTTAATAACCTTTTAAAATATGCAGGGAAGAAGTAGTGCTAAGAATATTTATATGAAAAGCTGCAAAATACATTTTCACCTCTTCAGCTTCAGTTGATGCATTTTTATTCAGAATCAAAACAGCTGAATTCCAAAGGATCTTTATTCTTTTTTAAAAAAAAAATCAAATGTGGATTTTTTTTGCAAAATGGCTGAATTTCTATGCTTGGATGAGGGAAATATTATTTTTAATTAATTAATTATTTTATTATTATAATCACATACATATATTATGTGAAGCATATTTCCATAAAAACAATAGCCATATACTTGTATTGTAAGTATATGTTGTGCACAAAAAAAGCTATCTTTTTACAATTTTAAATTATGAAAATGCATTTTTACAGCATGTTGACAATTTAAGGAGAAAATAATTTCTTTTTTAAGAAGGAACTTCTTATGGCTGATTTGAGCAGCCAACTCCCAAGTGAGCAATAACTTTCACTTTGCTCACAACTATATAAGAAACATTGTACTGAAATTCCATCTAATATAAAGATATATTGTACATAGTGTTCAAGTTTTTTTAAGAGTGTGTTTTAAAGGTATCTTTGCACTGTGACAGATGATAAACTGCAGGTTTTTGTTTGTTTTGAATCATAAACAAAATCTACATTATACATTTTCTCCCTAGTTTATAGGTGTTAATATATCATAAAGCTGTGTCCTAAGACCAGTCACATTTGTTCCAATAAAACATAGGGTCACATAATGTTGAGATTCCCTGGTGGGGACCTGGTGAAGTGTGGAAAATAACTGCCTAAACAGATTTCCTTTTGCATTCTAAAATATGATTTTATGTCACCAGGAAGGAACACAATGAAACACACCATCTTGTGTAGAATCCAGAAGGATTTCAGCCTGTGTAAAGTTTCTAATTAATTGCAAAACTTTACCTTCAGTCACTTTCCACTGCATGTGAATGGCCTTTGCTGGATGAATATATCCTCATACTGTTCATTAATGCCTGTCTGGTTTGTTTCTCATTTCATAGTGGGGGATGGAGAGAAGGGGAAGGGAGGAGAAGAAATAATTAATGGACAGATACATACAGGGCAACTTCTGGCACTATGGAATATTTGGCACTATGAATTCTCATGTGGCGCTGTGCCATTTTATTCTGGGAAAATATCTGGAAAAGAATGGGATGCCTCTCTAATGTCTTTCAGATATAAAAAAAGTCAGTGACTTCTTTTAAGAAAGGAATTGAATTACACTTGGATGCATAATTCATCTGAATCTTGGTGCTTTATCTGTAACTTACAAAAAGTTTTGATAATAAAATACTTTGCTGTCACTGCCAATATAATATGAGGGACAATTTATGTACTTTTGCTGAATAGAGGATCAGATATTCTGTTTGTCCAAGTGTTGCTAGAAAAGATATAGAAAGGAATGTAGTTTTTATATTTCTTACTGCCTTTTTATATGAAAAAACTTCCAGTTAAAATACACATTTGTTGTTTAAAAATGCCTTGTTTATTGTATTAGTGTATTAGTAATACACTAATTACTCAGGTTTAACTAAAAATGGCAAAATTGGAAATCTTTTTTGAAGCGATGCATTTCTTTAAATTACTGATGCTGAATTTAAATGAGATCACTTTGGTGATGTCCTATTTTCTGATGAATTTCTGGCATTCATATTATACTTTACTTCTCATAAGACTGTACAACATCTCCAATATATAACTTTCTTTAACCATTACAGTTATTTATATATGCTCAGGTATTTAAAAATAAGCTGTAAAGGCTGTGATATCTTTTATATCTTTTGATGTCTATTTCTCTCAGTCAAAGTTACATAAACACACCTATTTATCTCATTGTGAAACGTGATAGTTTGTATTTGGCACATAATTGTGTTTGTAATTTTTAAAGGTGACATATATTACACCAATGAACTTCCATTGGTACCATTGGAATTTTTCTTGTTCTCCATCTTGCATCAATATGCTTCATAAATTTGTTCTAGAGAATGCAGCAGATTTGAAGGATGTGTTGGCAATGGGAGAAAAGTCAAATTTGATACTAAATAAGACATTTAGTATAACTTATTTCAGGCACTGTTAAAGGATATTTTAAAATTGTATTCAAATACCAAACAATCTTACAAAAATCTAGTTGTTTTCTGGATTGCAGATAAAATGTCACAAATGTTATTCAAGTAAATTTATATGTTAAAAGTGGTTATAAAACAACACAATATTTTAGACCATGAGGTTTCTCTTATTCATTTTGCTAATGTGTCTTTGAATAGTGCAAATAATGTATACTACATCATGTATACAAACCTACATATGAAACAAGAATGCTACTGAAATTTTAACTTTGTATATGACATGATACAAATTATGTTAGGTACATTTTTCATTATTTTCAACTGGATGTTCTCATCTAAAGAGAAAATAAAAGTTGCTTGATATTTACTTGTCAATTATTTTTGTAATGTAATGTCTTAAATCTGTAACTGACTAATCTCATTACCATGTTTGGTAGCTACTAATACATCAATTAAAATATACTTTAATATAAAATACATGGTTTGAAAGGATTTAATCTTTACAGAAATAATCTTTGAGTGAAATTCTAAACACTGATGTTAACATACTGTAAATTATCAGATTTCTTTGAAAATAGAATCAACTAGGCTGAATGTGGATATTTCTTGAAATAGAAAGGTTTTACTGATGATTGTAATGGCTATCTAATTAGATAACTCAAATGCTTAGAAAATTCTAAATGCTCTTTTTGCATAATCCACAGAATTTGTTAGAAGAGGCAAGAATAAAATCTAGAGAGCAGGCTATTGGTCAATTCCTTATTCCAGAATTAAAATTAAAGATCATCTAAAGACCCCACACAAATGTAGTATGGTGATATACTTTTCATGAAGTATCTGAATTTTTAACATGCTTGTAAGTGTAGGGTTCAGATGATGCAGTGTGGTGGTGAAGGTTTAGTCACGGTTTAGTCAGGATTGTTCTGACAAATATTGGAGGAGAGAATGCTGTCCATACTGCTCAGGCCCCTGAAAGAAAGGCAGAATATAAATCTAAATAAATAAATTGGAACATTCTAACTGTCCTTTTATTAGTACACATGAAATGACAGGAAGAGAAGATAGTTCAAGTGCAAATTATTTGCATACAGAAAGTCCTAGATTCAGTGCTGATGCTTCAAGGAGTTTCAAACACTACAAATAGCACTAAATTTGTAAGTCAAGAGTTTCTTGTCTGCCCACAGAACACATGTAACAAAACAAAGGGCATTTGATCTCCCAGAATTTGCTACATTTTGCATGCCCTGCAATACAGAATGGAATGCCAAACAGCTATCCCAATAAAGCAGTACACAAAACAATGCAATGTTGTTGCTGAAGCAGTCTTAATGATGTTTACTACTCTTAAGCCTAAAACTAGGTTAGTTTAGGTTAGATATTTCCTTCTGAGAATAAGAACAATTGCAGCAATCTGAAATGATGTTCAAACAGTAAGGCTTAGGCCTCTTGCAAATGTGGATGGTGCTTTTCGGTACATAGCAGTAGGTTTTCTAAATTCCCCTGTTGTGCTGATGAACCATATGATTAGCAAAGATGTAATCAGTTGATCATGAAATGAAAACAAGATGGTATCAAAATAGTATCTGCTGTCTCCTTGTAGGAATATACTGCATTAGATGTAATCAAAACAGTAGTTCAGCTAGCAGAATTGCAAATGAAGGCAAATATACATGTCCCAGGATAATTTTGTAGGATCCAATCTGAGTCGGTCACCGGGACCAGAGGTTTCACCAACACCTATGGTCCCATTGATTAACTCAGATTGGATTCTGCAGAATTCTTTTGCTACAAACCAATGAAAAGATCAAAGAAACATAGTTTATTGGACAATTGGTGTAATACTAGGAACAATGAGTAGGTATACGGTGATGGGAAAACCAACCTCCTGAACAATTAAGTTCAGTAAGGATTTTGGATTGCTAGGCACAGAATGAAGATGTTCTTTAGGTGTCTAATTAGAGATCAAAACTAGATAAACTGCTATAGGTTCCAAATGTTAGACACAACTTCTAGTATTATTGTTATAACTAGCTGTACCCAGCCACGCGTTGCTGTGGCTCAGTCTGGTAAAAGCGTGTGTTGCTTTTACGTCCAACAGATGGCACTGTTTTTTTAAAAAAGCATGTTTTTACTTGTCACAGGTGTGACATCTATATAATATAGGTATATAAAAACACGTGCATATTCGAATGCAACGTTGTGTCAAAATTTCAAAGCAATCGGTGAAGAACTTTCAGAGATTTAAGATTTTGAACAAACGAACATTTACATTTTTATTTATATAGATTCAAACCATCACTAATTTTTCAGATTATGGCAACATCAAAAAAAATTGCTCAGAGTTAGTTTTTGAAGGGTTCTTTATAAGAAAGATTCTATTGCCCAGATGTAAAATGTCCATATAGTTCTGTGCAATTTTTATGTTCCTTAGTTATGTTTACATCTTAGATTTATCATAGCAATTCTAGTTACTCAGCATTTACCACATACCAAATTATGAAAAGTTGGTACATAAAAAATGTTTTCTAAAGTGACATTATTTCAAACAAAATGAATCACACAGTAGCTTTTCCAGTATGGAAAAGCAAATAGATGTCTGAATTCAAAATCTGTAGGTCAATCTTATAGCAGTATTAGGAAAATTGCAGCATCAGTTTCTACTAAAAACATGCACATGTACATATATATATATATATATATNTGGCCTAGTGGCTAACATCTCTGCTTAACATGCAGACAGCCCAGGTTCGAATCTCAGAAGGGTATGTCTGGCTGATGAAAACCAAATAAGGTTTGAAATAGCTATCCCAGTTCTCCCTTAATTCTTTGTTAGCAATTCAAATTTTGGAACACATATGATGTCGCAGTTAAGCGACTGCTGCCTGTGGATGGCTCTAGGTCAGTGGTGGCGAACCTATGGCACGGGTGCCAGAGGCGGCACTTGGAGCCCCCTCTGTGGGCACACGTGCTGTTGCCCCAGCCTTGCCTCCCCCCGTGACTGCCTCCTTTCCAGCAGCCCCCCTGAAGGAGAGTCACCCTCGAGCGTGGCCCATGCGGAGCAGTGCAGCCAAGGATATGGCAGCCAGGCAGCGTAGACAAGACTCTGCCCTTACACCCCATCATGCAGTTGATGCTGCAGGGCGCGGGCAGAGGATGTGGCCGCCATAGCACTGCTGGGTGATCTGCGGCGGGCCCTGGAGGTGGTGAGTGGTCCTGTGGGCAGGCGGGGCGGGGGATGGAGGGGGCAGAGCAGGGGCGGAGCAGGGAGATGGAGCGGGGGCGGGGCCAGTTTTTGGGCACTCGGTCTCTAAAAGGTTCGCCATCACTGCTCTAGGTTGAGCTGATACAGGCAAAAGACTTCTCTTTCCCATATTTGGGCCGACAGGGTGCTCTAAAAGAAAAAAAGCATTCATCCTCTTCCCCTGTCTCTTGTAGCTAACAAAGTGAGAAAGAGCCTGTGGCCTAGTGGCTAACATCTCTGCTTAACATGCAGAAGCCCAGGTTCGAATCTCAGAAGGGTATGTCTGGCTGATGAAAACCAAATAAGGTTTGAAATAGCTATCCCAGTTCTCCCTTAATTCTTTGTTAGCAATTCAAATTTTGGAATATATATATATATATATGTATGTATGTATGTATGTATGTATGTATGTATGTATGTATATATCTGCAAGTTGGTCCTTAGCAAATCTGAGTTCCTATCACTTGATTCCTCCCCTTCCCACCCAATAAATAAGTGGATTCTGTATTCCATATTGAGAACAAATCTAAGACTTCCCAGTTCAATGCCTGCAATAAAAAAAAAGTAATAGCCCTTTTTAATGTAAAACAAGATTGGAGTGGCACCATCCCAACAAAAATAATGTAAATTGATAAATCCTGATTATATTTTATGATATGAGTGTCTTAATGAATGCAGTCATCTATAAACAGCACTGTAATTTGATGTGATTTATAGCTTCTTATGTTGACAGTTGAGTAGTGCAGCCTGCACTTACTGTGATAGATAAAAAGCAACATAACTTTCATTATTATGATCAAAGTTTCTTGGACATATAGTATTGTGTAATATTTGTGATGTTTTTTTTCTATGATGAAAATAATAAAATTTTATATTGAAAGAGGAAAAAAAAAAAAGTTTCTTGGACATTATTTTGTTTCGTCAACACATTAAAAGGAGCTAAAATCAATTTTATTTGACTGCAAAATTTTGGTTAGTGCATGCAGAATAATAAAATCAAAACCCAAGAAACCACTGTTAAAATAAACATTTCATAGAAACAAGCAGTGCACCAGTTACAAAAAGATTCCCACCAGAATTTCAAACAATACTTCATCAATGCTATTTCACCAATGTTTCAAATCTTACCTCATCTCCATATTAAGATAAGGAAAATGTATAGAAGTGCACTTAACCTCTTAGATGAAAGTTCCAATTATGTCATGTAGCTCTTTGAATGTACAAAGAACTCAATCTTGCAGATGTCAGAAGTTAACATACCATGAGTTATGTTCATAATCTCCCAACTTTCTATTCCACCAAGAAGATCTCAAAGGATAGTATGATCAATAGTGTTATAAGCCATACAGAAGTCCAACAGAAATATAATATAAGATCTTTTCTTTATGTGGATTTAGCTGGAAAATCAACTGTGGCTACTATTTTCATGTTCAAACCAAGGCAAAAGCCAACCATAGTGAGCCATCCATTGATTATTTTTATCACAATCACATGCACTAATATTTTACAAAGTAGAATTTTTTTATATCACTGATTTTCTAATTATAGTTTAAGGAAGATTTCAAGTCAAAGTGAATGATATCTCTGTTAAGAATCCTTCTATAATAAAGACTTTGTTCTGATTATTCATTTTCCAGTTAACTTGCTTAAATCAAGAGAAAAATATGCTAATATTTTCATTGATCCAGGACCATAGTCATACCCTCAATGCCATAATCATAGAATGAACAATTGGAGAAAGTTCATCAGTCAGTTCCCTGAATGTAGAACCAAACTGAAAATAAGCATGAGAGATTTGTATCTATGAAGCATTATGATTGTTGCAAGTCTAACAATATTCATAATGCTTCATAGATGCAAGATTTAGATAGATACAATATTCCAACTTTCCTGTGATTCCAGATATAAAAGATAAAATTATTCTAAAAAGCTCTATTGATTAATTCCTTCCAAATTCAAAGGATACAAGAAGTAATTTTTGTCTTCCCATTCTAGAATAGTTTCTAAAATGGATAAGAGTCTTTATAACAAGTAGGATCCATCAGAGATCATCAACCACTCAATCATTTACCCATCCATTTCATTACCAAAGTTCAAGGTCCTACCTTCAGTCTACTTATGTATGCTCAGAAAAGTCCCTCATTTTAAAAACAAAGTACATAATTAGAAATATCTCCCCAAATTACTAGGAATCCATAAGGATTTGTAAGCCTCTAGGATGCTATGCTCATATAAATTAGAGATAAGTGGTTAAATCTGGTGTCAGATTTACATTTCAAATTCCACTGTATTACTTATTTTGTTATCTTTCAAAATATCAAAACTATTATCAGTATAGTGGCTCAGCATGCAATGTAAAGTAGAATAAAGCATAGCATTTTTCATTGTAGTGACATCTGCACAGAAGACAGCATTATTGAGCTATGACTCTAAATTTAATCTTAAATCATAGGAATCCAATACAAGGAATGTTAGAATTTTTTAGAAAGGCACAAATATAGCACAGCAAAAACAGATATCCAAATAGTCTACAATCTACAGTCTAGCCTTTAAGACCTAGCTGGGCTCTACAGGCATTCAGATGGAGAGCTAAAGCTTGCAAAGACCCAGCCTCCTCCATTTTGTTACAGTATTTTTTACAGTACTTTTTGAGATGATTTTTTTTTCTTTTCCAGTTTAAAGGAAAAAGTTGAGGAAAGATTTTCTTTCCTTCTTGCTTTTGCTCCTCTACTCTTCAACCTGGAGTCAAGGGAAGGTTTTTAAAAGGGATGGAGATTGGAGAGCAGAGGTAGAGAGTTTAGTTTTAGCACCTAATTGGGGCGGTGGCAGCAGGGGGGGGGATTAACAAGTCTGTCGCTCCCACTCTTTTTTGTTTATTTGTTTCTTTACTGAAGAAATGTGGCTTTCTGGGGAGAAAGGGAAGGAGTTAAGCAAGGGAAAGGTTTTGGGAAGCTCGTCCTGAAGCTACCACCTTTTATGCAGGGCACCAGGTTTTCAAAGCTTAGGCAGAGGCAGGAGAGCTTTGTAGCTTTCTGATGGCCATCTGATCAGCACAAAAGATCTGAAAGCAACTGTCATTTCCTCAAGGATTTGTTGGGGTCTGGAAAATAGTGGCTGCTTCCAGGAGGGATGGAGAGCAGTCCCGAGCACAGAAGATCTGGAACGGGGAGGAAGGAGAGAGAGGTGTGGGGGTGCGCTGCAGCATCCCTGTGGTCTATCATAAGGGCGAATGATCATGGGGCTACTGTAGCTATCATAAATTTGAAACAGAGTTGTATGTAGTTTTGTGGTGTCAGTCATAGCTTTGAACCATTATTAAGTGGCCTGTTGTTTCTCCAGGTCTACCTCTACATCCTTTTAAGCATTTCTGCTAGACTGCCTCAATTTTTGCTATAGAAATCATTGTTATAAAATTAATACTGGTAATAGAATTTTGTCTCAATAAAGATTACTATAAATTGGGGATGAGCACCAAGGATGAAAATGGGTAAATAACCCAACAATCTGAAAAATGATACAAATAAATATGAATACACTAGCTATAATACAGTTTCACGTTATTCATATTATAAAAATATGAAATGCAACAAGCATGCTAACACATACAAACATTTATTCTGAAAGTTCCATTCTACTTACTGCTCAGAATTACATCATCAAAGCACTTTATGGCAGTGAAAATAGCTCTTATTCCTCTGACTTGCTCATTCATTGTATTCCATTAAAGCTGAAAATGTGCAATCCACTTGAAAAATATGTTGCTTTTTATTTACTTTAATGAAAAGTTGGGACAAAACATGGTGAGGAGGGAAGCATTGATTGGAAAGATATATCAAGATATATTCTTCTGTCTTCCCTACCCCACCCACTCTTTAATCCTCCATCTTGAAATAACTTAAATATAGTTTAAAATTTAAATGTAATTTAAAATGAAGTGCATCATTACAGTACTTATAATTATTATACCTTAAAAAATTCTAAAACTTCATAAATTATTTTCTTGGAAAAAAGGCTGCAAGTCGCTGCTTTTTAATAGGAAGAATGTGTATTTCTTGCGAGTTCATTTTCTTTAACTTGACATTCCTGTTTTTGATAGGTTTTCTAAGAGCTTCTGCATTATCCTGGACTTCAGGCTGATTCTTCACATCGTAACATTGCAGCCCTGAGTCCTGAGGCATGTCCCTTTTGAAGGAAAAGTTCTTAGTGGAAACCCCTGAGAGGCCTTTAATCTTACCACAGAAAATAGTTGGTACTGCATCTTTGACAGAAACTATCACCTTGGCTGTCTGTGAAGTGCTCACAATTTCTATATTATTGCCAGTTGTGGGTTCACAAGTTGCAATATTCTGATCCACCAGCCATTTGGACTGTTGTCTTAGGAGTTCAGATGAGCTGGAACTGATCACTCTGCTTTCAACCTTGGTTGGGATGTCATGAGGTTTATTTGCCACCGAATGAGAAGTTCTGTCCATCATGGACCCAGAGCAGCTCAAGTTTGTTGTCTCAATACTGTTCATTTTCGGAAAAGATGTAACTGACAAGTCCAAAGCACTATCATTGGGGGCATTCTGGCAACTAACATAGTTTTCCTTAAGGGAAGGAGCTGTTTTCATAGAAAGATCAAGGACTTCAATTTCATTACTCATCTTAATGACAGTGTGCCGATTCAACTGAGAAATTCCTCTGGGGTGGATAAAATCACATGGTTTAGTTTCTTCCTTCTCCAAAGGAGTCTGGGTACCTTTGCATGAATGCAAAACGAAGGAAGCAGCTGGTTTGGAGTAGTCTAAGTTAACCTTAGATTCAACGCCATGAGGAACTGGGATGGGAATGGGAATAGGGACAGGGACTGGGACTGGCAAAGGCACAATCACAGGATATGGCACCAATAAGGTGGCTGGGGGCACCAATGGAGACAAAGGAGAACTGAAGGGCTGAGATGGAAGAGGACATTCTGGAGATGACTGATAGGGTGAAGAGCTCAAAGCTCCTTGAGTAGGAAAGAGGTCTTGTAACACAGCAGCAAATCCTGGTGTCTGAAATACAGGGGGCAGGACAGGATCTTGAGTTGGATTGGAAGGTTTTTGATCTAACAGTTGGGGATTTCCAATAGGAGCAGCAGAACCTTGAAACAGATTGCTATGAATGGAATTGGGAGCACATGGTGAACTCTGAGGTAATACTAATGGAGAATTTAAATGCTGAAATACATGCTGCTCTAAAAGAACAGGCAGTGGGACTGGGCCTTGGGTGGTCATAACATATGGAGTATTACTGTTGGGAGCAATCTGAGGAGTAGTGCTTCCTGCTACTTGCAAATGTATTGGAAGAACCACAGGACTGTCTCCTAAACAAATTGGCTGAAGCACGGTGGCAGCTACTTTGAGAGCAACCCCACTTTGGGATTCTGCTGGTGGTGTTAATATTGATGGAGCAGGCATAGTTACAAGTGGTGAAAGTGCTTTCTTCATCAGATCTGATGAATTGATATTCCAGGCTTCCGCTGTTATCAGCTGGGCTACTCCATTTTCTAATTTGTTGTTAGCAATAGCGGAGGGTGAAGTGGTAACATCCATGGGTAGGTTCTGTGTGTCCTTATATAGTTCCTCCATTATATAGGATTTCTGGAGCTTTGCAGAATTGTAGTTTACATAGCTGTCACTGACATCCACTTTATCTCCAGGCTGCCCAAAGTATCCACATCAACACTATCTGGTCTGCAAAACAGAGACATGTTTTAAGCAATGCATAAATCCTTTGCTTAAAATAACATTTGCAACTTTTTAAAAGGGTGCCTATCACCAAAATAGAACAGTTTCTAGCTTTGAGGGGGCAGAGCTTTTAATCACACAGTGTCCTAGGTATGGGTACAGTATATATGCTTACACAGAGAACATATATCTCTGGAGTGTTATATGAAGAGTCCTAGGGAACATAACTAAGCCATAAACAAAGATAATTGAAAGACTGAAGCAGCTACAAAAATTGTTCCAGTGCAGAGCAAGAATCCAGGCTGTTATTTTATACTTTTAAACAAAGCTTCATATAACGGTATCATGTGACTTATGGAAGCAGCTGCACTGTTTACACTCAACAACAGCCCAAAATTGAGGTCCCCTAAAAATAATTCATGATAAAATTATCCATTGCAGTTTGAAAGCTTTATTTACAGTAAAAGAATCACATTCTGCTTGCCTGCCAATATTCTTAAACCTGTTTTGGAATATGCTCAAAGACAGCATTAAGTGATAGCCCATAGTAGACAAACCACTCAACAATTTACAAATACTGATGCTTCACTGTTCAGCATCCCTTCCTATTCAACTACATACAAATGCAAAGTTTTTACTTATAAAATCTTCAAGACTTAATATCAAAGCAGCTATGTACTCTGATGTAACTTAACTACAAGTTGTCAGAAATAAACCTTTTTCTGTTGTATATCATGAACATTTTTCACATCTCAGAGCAAGTCTGCTCATCCTTAAACCCTATGCACAAATTATTCTGTCATAAAATATATTATGGTAACACTGCTACTAGTATTATCTGATATCTGTTCTTAAAAAGTAATGTATCAGACCTGCCCCAGAACAATTGTTTAGGAAAGCAGACTCTCGACTCCAATCGATTGAAGTTGAAAGGACTTTTACTAAAGTGAGGGCAGAAACTGAAGTTCCCATTCACCGATACAAAGAGCCAAACCCAACATTCCCCATCCCTCCCCTCAATGTCTGGTCTGATGCCACCCAAACAGGATCGCTGTAATGTTGTAGAAAATTCTGGGTTGTTTAAGATGCTGGAATTTCACACCCAAGGCACGTGGCCTTGAAGATGCTCAGTGTAACCGGTACAAATAGCTCTGGTCTTCACATGTCAGCTCCCCCTCCTCATTTCCCACCATTAGATAAACAGGTGTGGATTGCCCAAAATGCCTCTCCCTTCCCCTTTGATGGCAGGATGCCAGCAAGGCACCAGGACTGACATGCTGCCGCCCTTGACAAGGATGCTAGTCTTGCAAAAGGAGAGAGGGAGGGAGGGAGGGAGGGAGGGAGAGAGAGAGAGAGAGAGAGAGAGAGAGAGAGAGAGAGAGAGAGAGAGAACAAAGAAAAATGGGGTTAGATCACTTTGGTTTGTCAGGGTATTGATTGTGGAACTGTTTAAGAAGTTTGATGGCTTTAACATGTTTGATGTCCCACTCCGTTTTAGAAGGGAGAAAGTTTTTCCATACTGCTAGATACTGGACCTTCCCATGGTGTTTGTGGGAATCCAGAAAGTCCTTGACTTCAAAATGCTGCTCCCCTTTGATCATGAGGGGCTCAGGTGGAGGTGGTGGCATTGGGCGCAGGGGAGAGAGTACCTCAGGTTTCAGCAGAGTACAATGAAATATTGGGTGGATGTGCCTGAGTGATTTGGGGAGTTCAAGTTCTACTGTGACTGGGTTAATCAGGCATTTAATGGGAAAAGGTCCAACATATTTGGGCCCCAGTTTTTTTGAGGGTTGCCTGGATTGCAAGTACTTGGGAGATAAATACCTCAGATACCCTACATTAAAGTCCTTAGGCTTTGTGCATTTTGTCTGCTTGCTTTTTATAGGCCTCCCTCGCCTCTTCTAGTGATTTTCTAGCCACTAGCCAGACGTTTTGTAATTGGATTACCCAGTCTGAGAGAGGTGAGAGAGGGGATGTGACCATGGATAATTCAGGCATTGAGGCCACTTTGAATAGGGTAAAGCCTGTACTGCTATGGGTGGAATTATTGTAAGCTACTTCAGCAAATGGGAGGAGTTCCATCCAGTTGTTTTGCTGGTAGTTTACATAACACCTGAAGTACTGCTCTAGAACCCCATTGGTCCATTCACACCCCCATTAGTTTGGGGGTGATGACTGGAGCTTAGTCCTTGGGAAGTCCCCCAAAATCCCAGAAACTCCTGCCCAAACATCAAGGTGAATTGTACTCCGCGATCGGAGATTATTTGTTGTGGAGCCCCATGCAGTCTATAAACATGTTGAACGAAAAGTTTAGCCAAGGCACGGGCAGATGGGATCTTTTGGCAGGCTGTGAAATGTATTTGTTTGGAGAATAGGTCCATTATGACCCACTTCACCGTATTTCCTGAACTGTCAGAGGGTTCTACAATAAAGTCCATGGAGACTTCTTTCCATGGAGCGCTAGGCTCTGCTACTGTTTGAAGGAGCCCTGGTGTTTTCCCTTGCCATTGTTTCGCTGAGGCACATATTGGGCAGCTTGCCACGTACCCCAATGTCCTTTTTCACCAAAACTGTTGTTTGACTAAATGGACAGTTTTTACAAACTCGAAATGTTATGCAGTTTTAGAGTCATGGTTTATAATAATAATAATAATAATAATAATAATAATAATAATAATAATAATAATAATAATAATAATAATAGTAGTAGTAGTAGTAGTAGTAGTAGTAGTAGTAGTAGTAGTAGTAGTAGTAATGTTGGAAGGGACCTTGGAGGTCATCTAGTCCAACCCCCTGCTCAGGCAGGAAACCCTATACCATTTTGGACAAATGGCTGTCCAGTCTCTTCTTAAAAACCTCCAGTGTTGGAGCATTCACCGTTTCTGGAGGCAGGTTGTTCCACTGGTTAATTGTTCTAACTGTCAGGAAGTTTCTCCTTAGTTCTAGGTTGCTTCTCTCCTTGCTTAGTTTCCACCCGTTGCTTCTTGTCCTGCCTTCAGGTGCCTTGGAAAATAGCTTGACACCCTCTTCTTTGTGGCAGCCCCTGGGATATTGGAACACTGCTATCCTGTCCCCCCTCGTCCTTCTCTTCATTAAACTAGACATACCAAATTCCAGCAACCGTTCCTTATATGCTTTAGCTTCCAGTCCCCTAATCATCTTTGTTGCTCTTCTCTGTACTCTTTCCAAAGTCTCAACATCTTTTTTACATCGCGGTGACCAAAACTGGATGCAGAATTCCAAGTGTGGCCTTACCAAGGCATTGTAAAGTGGTATTAACACTTCACGTGATCTTGATTCTATCCCTCTGTTAATGCAGCCTAGCATTATGTTGGCGTTTTTGGCAGCTGCAGCACACTGCTGGCTCATATTTAGGTGATTGTCCACTAGGACTCCGAGGTCCCTTTCACAGTTACTACTGTTGAGCAAGGTACCCCCTATACTATACCTGTGCATTTGGTTTTTCTTGCCTAAATGTAGAACCTTGCTTTTTTCACCATTGAATTTCATTTTGTTAGATAGCGCCCAGTGTTCAAGTCTGTCCAGATCCTTCTGTATCTTAAGCCTGTCTTCTGAAGTGTTGGCTATTCCTGCCAGCTTGGTGTCGTCTGCAAATTTGATGAGTTCCCCATCTATCCCCTCGTCCAAATCGTTGATATAGATATTGAAGAGCACTGGGCCCAGAACAGAGCCCTGGGGCACCCCACTACACACTTTCCTCCATGTAGATGCGGTTCCATTGAGGACCACATGCTGAGTACGGCCGGTCAGCCAGCTACGGATCCATCTGGTGGTGGTGCTTTCTACCCCACATTTTTCTATCTTGTCAAGTAGTAGGTTGTGATCTACTTTATCAAATGCCTTACTAAAGTCCAAGTAAATTATGTCCACAGCATTCCTCTGATCCACTAATTTTGTCACTTGGTCAAAGAATGCAATAAGATTTGTCTGGCATGATTTATTTTTGACAAACCCATGTTGGCTTTTAGTAATGACTTTGTTTGCCTCTAGGTGTTCGTTGATTCGTTGTTTGATTATCTTTTCCAGGATCTTCCCAGGTATTGAGGTCAGGCTGATAGGTCTGTAATTTTCTGGGTCCATTTTTTTTCCTTTTTTGTAGATGGGAACTACATCAGTTCTTTTCCAGTTCTCTGGTAGTTCCCCTGTGCTCCAGGATCTTTGAAAAATATAGTTCAGTGGTTCTGAGATCACATCTGCCAGTTCCTTGAGAACCTTGGGGTGTAATCCGTCTGGTCCTGGCGATTTGAACTCGTCTAGGCTGGACAAGTGCTCACTTACCATTTTAACAGTCTCTGGCTTTTCGGGATGTACAGTTTAGCTCCTACCCATGCCAAACCATTTTTCATGGTGCACTCATCCTTATGTTTCTGAAATCATTCGCCTCCCTCCAGGGCTCCCTTTAAAGTGGCTTTAATGCCTTCTGTTTTGGTGGCTTTCACTCTCATTTGTGCCCTGGTGGTTACTGGTGCTGCAAATTGGTGGGAAGGGATGACTGGTCTGATTTTTTGTGGCTTAGAGCTATTATACTGAGGCATTCTAGATAGTGCATCAGCTAGGAAATTTCCCCCCCTCGGAGTATTTCAGAATGAAATTGAAACAATTAAAGTATTGCACCCATCGGACCTGTTTGGGTGACAGCTTTCGGGGAAGTGTTTAAGACCTCTAGATTTTTGTGGTCCATCCAAACCTTGAAAGAAGTCTTATCCTCCTCCAGGAGATGTCTCCATGTAAGTAATGCCCACTGCACTCTGTATGGCTCTTTTTCCCAAATGGCCTACCAATGCTTGATGTCGATGAGCTTTCTGGACATATAGCTTGGGTTTGGGTAATTTGGCCCCTGGCAGGATTTCTATGGAACAGTCAGTGGGCTGGTCAATATTTTGCCATCCATGTCCCAGTCGGTGTTTGTTCCAGGCCAGGTTGATCTCTACTTCCTCCACCAGTATGTACCATCCATGGAGAGGGGGGGCACCCTTGGAGACACAGGTGTTATAGATTTCATCATTTAGCCCATCCTTGAAGCAGCTGATGAGGATGTCTTGTAGCCAGTCAGCACACCAGCTCACAAAATTCTTGGGTGTATTCAGCCACCCCATTCCTCCTTTGCAGGATGGTTTTGATGCGGTCCCTGGCCTTGCGATTGACCAAGGGATCTTCGAACTGCCATGAACTGATTTTTCAGCTCAAAGGCATTGTCATTGTGGAGGGTCACTAATCACTGGGCAGTTGTCCCTCCAGGACCATGGTAACGCATCTCACCTTGGCTCCTTTGGTGGTTATTTTCAGGCCATACTCCACCATGTAGGTCCGGATCTGGGCCAGGAAGAATCCCAGTTGCTGAGGGTCTCCATTAAACTTCATACCTAGAGGGGATGTCTTACAGATCCTCCTTCCCCGAGGCTGGTCCCACAGATGCTGCCTGCCAGGCAGCCAATCCTGGTGTTTGGGTGGTGGTAGCCACCGCCATTGGGCTGGCTGAGGTACTGGCCATCACAGCATGGATGAATGTTCCATCACCAGCTGTGGTGGAGGGTGGATGCGCATCAGGTTGCCCCATTCAAGCCAGGGTTTTGCATGCTTTGAGGTTCTTGAAGGCCCCTTGCATGAACTTTATGGCCTGTTCCATCATCCAGTCCACCCGGTTTCTCTTTCTGTACTCACCACTTCCTCCAGCCCTTCCAGTTCGGCTCGCTTTTCAAGTTGGCAGCTGCCCCCGCCCCTATGGATAAATGGGATTTCTCTTCCCACTCCTCTTTTCTTCTAACCCATAGTGACCATTGGGATCTCACAGGTCACCTTCCCCCAGCCACTTGGACAGATCCAGTCCTCCTGGAGGGGGTCTCGTAGATGCCTCTCCCCAGGTTACAATTTCTTCTTGGTCACTCCCTTGAGTTGACATTGCATGCATGGTCCCCATGATAGAGGTAATGTCCTCTTCAAGTTGACCAAAATTGCAGTTTCCGCCTAATGTCAAACCTGGCCCAGAACAATCATTTAGGAAAGCAGACTCTCGACTGCAATCAATTGAAATTGAAAGGACTTTTACTAAAAATGTTGGTTGCAGGAAGATGAGGCAGAAAGTGAAGTTCCCGCTCACCAATACAAAGAGTCAAACCCAACATTCCCCATCCCTCCCCCCAATGCCTGGTCCAATGCCACCCAATCTGGGATTGCCATGATGTTTGGAAAACTCTGGGTTCTTTAGGCTGCTGGAATTTCACACTTAGGGCAAGCGGCCTTGAAGATGCCCAATTTAACCAGTACAAACAGCTCCAGTCTTCTTCACATGTCAGCTCCCCCTCCCCATTTCTCACCATTAGATACACAGGTGTGGATTGCTCCAAATGCCTCCCTCCTCCCTTCCCCTTTGATGGCAGGAACCCAGCAAGGCGCCAGGCTGACGATGCAGATCCTGACATAATGTTATATTTTTAATTTCAGTAAAGGATATTTCTTAACAGTGTTTTAGCCAAACAACAATATAGTCACACAATTTTGTTTTTTATGATTTATATTGATCTGCTCATTAGATTTTATAGCCTTTAGGAACAAAATTTTTCCCAAAGTCAACATTATGTCAATATACTGTTAATCTGATTCAAGCTCTTAGTGTACAGCAAGCAAAAAGGTCAAATTCCACAAGAAACCAGAGTTTCCGGTGGCGAGGCTTCGCCGATGGAGGCTTTCTTTTCAGCCTCCTGCCCGGGACTGCGTCAGAGCTGTCAAAACAGCGCGGATCAGCTGTTTTGTGGCTTGGAACTCCCTCCCCGGGCAAAGGGGAGAGAGTGAGTTTGGTTCAGATAGGGGTTGAGTTCCCTAGTCCCCCCAGGAGTGATCCTGGGGGGATGAAGGTGAGAACTCCCCCGGAGTCTGGACCTCTTCCCCACAGCTCGGAGTGTCTTCGCTCTTTGGAGCGAGGCTAGACGTCACTGCCACTGCTGTTACTTTGTATCTGCTTGTGAGTAACTTTTGAACAGACGGAACCTGACAGGGGATTTTTTTTTCTTGCTTTAGTTAAATGGTGACTTTAACTCAAAGATCTTATTGGGATTTTCGCTATTTGTTATAAGTGAAAGTGAGAAGAAAATGGCCGCAGAAGCGCTGTTTCTTTGTAACAAAAGGAAAACTTTCACTTTCTTACCGGTGGTGGAATGATGCATTTTAAAGGATTTTAAAGAACTTTTCTTAAGTCAAGCTTTTTAAAGTTAATTTTTGCTTTTGTGAGTTTTAAAAACAATTTGGCAGAATGGCTACAAAACGTACTGGAGTTCCTGCATTGCCTAAAACAGCTATTTCCTCTCCTGC
>NW_015386274.1:515419-523915 GCF_001527695.2 Protobothrops mucrosquamatus | reverse complement strand
ACTAGCAATTCATATTGATCGTGTAGAGGGAAGGGTGGATGATCTAGTGGAGAAAATGGAAGGAACAGAGGACAGACTTGAGAAAGTAGAAGAAGGTGTGGAGAACTTACAAAATGATATGGTGATGACACAATTTAAAGAAATGGAATTTGCCCTGAGAATCAGGGGGCTTAAAGAAGATTTACAAGAGAAACTTAAGGAGGAAGTTGTTACAGCTTTGGCCCTGGTATTGAATTGCAACCCTGAGGTGATCTGTGGAGAAATAGAAAAAAATTATAGAATCAATTCCTGGGTTGCACGTCAGAGAAACATACCTAGAGATGTGGTTGTTTACTTCACCACAAGAGTACGTCGTAATGAAATTATACAGCTCTTTTATCAGCAGAGATTTCAAATTGCTGCACAAGACATTATACTTTTAAAAGAAATACCTTCTAAGATTTTAAGAGGAAGAAAAGATTTTACTTTTTTGGTTCAGGAGTTAAAGAAGCGGCAGATGCCTTTTAGATGGGAGATTCCTATGGGCATTGTGGTAAATTTTGAATGGTAAATTTTGAAGGGACCAGATACAGATTAAACTCTGTACAGAAAGCCAGAGATTTTTATTTGTCGGTCCTGAAAGCTGATTTGTCATCATCATCAACATCTAAAGCACAGGAAGATTTGATGGAGCAACTTGTGGTGGAACTGCCTGGGGCCATGTCATTATCTACAGGAGATCCTCAGACTCAACAAAAGGTGGGAGTGAATGCAAAGGCGCAAAGGATGACTCGTGCTGCTTATAGGCGTAAAGAAAGAGAACAACAACAAAAGGAAACTATAATATATTCACCGACTTCACAACCAGTGGGAGGGGCGAGGCCAAAGAGATCTGCAATGATAGATTTGCAGGGAATGCTGAACAAGCTTCACAAGCCAAAGGATGGTTAAATTGATGATGCTGGAAGTGAGATTTTATTATGGAAAAGGAAGAAATTAGTTTAATATCTGATTTATAGTATTTTGAAAGTTTTAAAATATTTGATAAAGTAAATTATTTTTCCAGCTATGAATAGTATTGACTTAAGATTTTTGCTGAAAGTATTGATTTGAGAGTGAAGAAAGTGTAGGAAAAATTTAAGAGTAAAATGTAAGAAAAAAAATTATATAGATACTTAGGTTTTTATAAATGTTGAAATTATACAAATATCATGTAGTTTTTGATCAGTTATATTGTTGTTACTTATCATATTATTAGAGTTAAAGTATGTATATACTGATTGTATTATCTTTGTTTAGTTAAATTGTAATTTAGATATGGAATGGGGTGAGTGTTAGTCCTGTATTGGGTTCCGGGAAGCTCAGGGGGGATAGGGGATTAGGGGAATTATAAAAATTGATGTTTTTACATTTTATAGATAAATACTTATTGCATTGATAAGAGGAGATGCTCGGCTGGTATCCCAAATTGCACTCGAGGAGGTGGTAAGAAAGGAGAGGGGATGTAGATAGGTGGTAAGGAGGAAGGTGGAGAGGTTGGGGGTTAGAGGGAGGAAGGAAAGGAAAGTGGATGAGGGTGGAGGCATGGTGGGGACTGCCGAGCGTCTCTGAAATGTATTGATTTGGATTATTTTTTCTTTTTTGTTTATGTATGTAAATGCATCATAATCTTTGTTGTTTAATTATAAAAATCAATAAAAAATTATTTTAAAAAAAATCCACAAGAAACCATAATAGAAGGAGGGGGGGGAGTGAAACAAACAAGTCAGAGCAATATATCATTAAAAGAAATCTCATAGTTTGTACATGTGTGTGTGTGTGTGTGTATGTAGAGAGAGAGAGCACAAAATGATGAAAAACACAATAAATATCATTATTAAGAGCTATAGTGGTGCAGTGGTTAGAATGCAGTACTGTAGTCTATTTCTGCTACTTCTGCTGACTGCTGACTGCCAGCAGTTCAGCAGTTTGATTCTTACCAGCTCAAGGTTGACTCAGCCTTCCATCCTTCCAAGGTCGGTAAAATGAGGACCCAGATTGTTGGGGGCAATATGTTGACTCTGTAAACTGCTTAGAGAGGGTTGTAAAGCCCTGTGAAGTGATATAAAAGTCTAAGTGCTATTGCTATAATAATTAGAATTAAATGTAAGTTGATATTTTATTGGAAAAAGTTTAGTGACATGTTTTCTATCATTCTTTCTGTCTCTATATTATAATTAATTATGTACAACACACACACACACACAAGATATTCACCTTACAAATTACATTCTTAATGAAAAGAGAAACACTTTGGCTATATACTGTAAACATATCAATATGTTTTATAAACCACTATCTACTTAATTTAATATAAATTTATCATGAACTGTTCAGGCCAGTTATTGAATTTTTGTATATGAAGATGCAGAATAAGTGTGTCTTTTTGGATTGACATATTATTCTTTTGAATGACAGTTATATTGTCATTAATGAATATTCTCATTATAAATTTGTAGCATGTAGGAAAAAGCGGTTGACCAAAAAAGGCTGTAATGTAATAGATGATTAGCACCCAATATTCGTAAATGAAGTAACACAATTACAACAGAATTTATAAGTTCCCAATCAGACAGAAAATTTAAAGTCATAGTCTAAGGCAAAATAAAGGTACAGTTGACAGCAGAATCTCAATTTTTGAGCACAGTGGTTGAAAAGCAAGATGCCCACATGGCCATTCTGCTCAATTACTACAATCTCGACTCTCCCAGTTGTGGTCATTAAGCGAATGCATGGGTTGTTAATCATAGTGTTGGGAGAAGGCCTTCTTCCTGCCCCATCATGACTTGGTCTCCTTACCTTTGCCTTTTTCTGCAGCTGCAGGCACACCCAAGACATAGTTTTCCTACAAAGCCATGTTGTGTCACCCAGCAGATGGACCCCATTATGATCATTCAATGGCTCCTTTCCAAATTATGTGATTTGGAGAAGGGGGCCTTCCACACTATTGCATGAATGATCAAATTCACTAGCAACAAAGTTAGCAAAGGTCAGACATCTTTCTAGCCTTCAAAGCAGAAGAGTGCAGGAAAGCTAGTGAACACCATCATTCTGAAACCTATAAATATTCTTAGCCTTCAGAACAATGGCATTCACTAACTTTCCAGTTGACAGGAGGTAGCAGCTTGCTACCTTCCTGCCGGCTTCCCTGTTGACTTTCTGGGGAAGCCAGCAGAGAAGATTGCAAATAGCAATCACATGACAAGAGATGCTTAGCAACCAATCATAAATATGAACAACCTGAAATGCTGTCATGTGATTGCGGGGAGAAGGGTAAGCATAATATTTCACTATGCTCAGAAGTGCTTTATAGACCGTAAAGCACCTTTCTGAGGCCTTTGTCATTTTGGTCATTAAACAAATCGTAAGCCAAGGACTATACGGGCATTCAACCAATCCTGTGTTGGACTGATATTTTATTTCAGTCTATTTGGATCACTTTGTATTTTTTTCCCAGCTGAGTCAAGTAGCTGTGTATGATAGGCTTCCAGAGATAGTCAAAGCAGCTGCTGTGCTGGAAAATATGGCTGATTTACCAATGCAAATGATATAATATACATGCTCCTCTTGTTTCCAAATAACCTCTTCTGAAAAAATTTGCACAGCTGTTTTGGGCAACTACTAATAAATGGACATCTGTTCAACTAGTACAGGGGGAGGCAACCTTGGCTCTTTTATGACTCGTGGACTTCAACTCCCAGAATTCCTAAGCCAGCACGGCTCAGCATGGAAACCTCTCCATTTCTCCTCAGCATGGCTGCCTCAGGAATTCTGGGAGTTGAAGTCCACGAGTCATAAAAGAGCCAAGGTTGCCTACCTCTGAACTAGTACAACATATCTGTAACATTTAAATCCTGCTTTATCCTAAAAAGTCACTGTACCTTTAGGATTTTATGTATCTTGCAGCTTAATTAATCATATTCTTTGTGTGACACCAATGACCAAGTATAACTCAAGAGGCCTTTTATCCTTTTGGCCAACCAATTTAAAAAATAGAGGAATTACAGAGAACAGGATTTTATGAACAAAACTTATCAGATATACTATGACATTGGGGTACTCTGTAACAAATACAGTAACTCAGTAACTTCATAAGACTTCTGAGGCCATGCAGCCCAAGCAGTTAATTCCCTTAATCTTCTGGACATTCTACATTGTTGCTCATTTAATAAGGTAATATCTAAGTTGATCTGCTACATATTCTTAAGTGACAATACACTGGATCAGTGCCTACTTTATAATTACATTCCATATAATTGTATATAATATATCCTCTGATATCATGATACTGTGCATGATGAAAAATTATCATCATGATGTGATATTAGAGGGGACAACTTCTGCTCTGAAGTCTTTTAAATATGCTCCAAACTTGTGGAGAGATTGGGGTTATAGGAAGCTTTTAAAAAAGACATTTGGATATTTGATCATATGCGATTGTACTGGATTTGACAAGATAGCTTATTTAATTTTCTTTTTCACATTTTACTACAGAATTATATTTCATCAAAATTGTTGAAAAAAGTATAGGTGGAAAAGTACCCATCATGACAATGATAAACTCTTTTCCTTTATGTAATAGATAACTAGCTTATAAAAGTTACTGTAAAATATAGTTATGGAGTGCTTTGGATATAATTTTACAGTGCTCCGTCTGGTATATTGCACAAGTTATTATAGTGAAGATGCCAATGATTGTTAAAAGAAAAGCAGAACATAAATATAATAACAACAACAGATTAATAAATATGTCAACATTCTTCCTAAACACTGAACAATCACGCCAGAACTATTCATGATTATGTACTTATAGCAGAGAAAATAAATGTGGGAACAATGCTACACTTTCTGATGAATATAATTTCACAGGAAACCTAATAGAAACTATCTGCCACATTCGTTAATCACAAGCAGATATGTTCCTAATATTTTATATGTTCACAGAAACTTCAAAAAGAGAAGCCATCTTCTGGTTGGTGATTCAACTATAAGGGATGTAAATTTAGGAAAGGACACAGAGGTTTCGAAAGAGGTCAGGTGTCTTCCAGGTGCTACTGTCAGTAGGGACAAGAAGCGTATTTTTTAAATAGTCAAGAATGCCAGCAAGGATTGTGATGTGGATGCTATTGTACATCTTGGCACTAACAATCTTTCCCAAAAAGACGTACTCTCTGTGCAGAATGATTTCCAGAGCTTGGGGCAGGAACTTAGCAGGATAGGCTGTAGGCTTAGTTTTTCAGAGGTTTTACCAGTGTATAAGGAGCAAAATGGAAAAGGCCAGCATATATCAGAATTCAATATGTGGCTAAAGGAGTGGTGTAAAGGGGAAGGCTTTGGTTATATTAGTCACAATGTCTGTAGCTGATCCAATGAAAAAATGAACAAAAGAGATGGTTTGCATCCATCAAAGAAAGGGACTGAGTTACTTGGCAATAAATTGACAGATTTTCTGGAGGAATATTTAAACTAAACAATGGGGACAGTGAGTTAATTGATACAGAACATCCCTGTCCCCGGCAATCAAAAAATTATAGGGTTAGCAGTATATGTAACATAGATGTGTGTGTGGACAAGAATATCAACCTTGCTGTCAAGCAAAATCAAGCTTTTAATAGTGAGTGCCACACAAAGTGCACTAACCAAACAGGTGGTAAGAAAATAGGGGAACTCAGGCACCACACAGGTTATGTAGGAAGTAAACACAGGGTCAGTCATAAAGGACTCAAATGTCTAAACACCAATGCACAGTGTATGAACAGTAAACAGGGTGAACTAGAAATTCAGGTAAATGAGGGCAGGCATGATATTGTTGCCANAGAGGAGACTGAGAAGGAACCATAGGCGAGTCCCGCCTCACACGTAATTGATCAATGTGGCGGCGAAGCACGCGGCCGTCTGTCAGGGACACCTCGTAGGACAGAGGCCCCGAGACCTTGCAGACCACAGCCGGTACCCAGAGGTGGCCAGGCCCGTAATTCCTGGCCCAGACAGGATCACCTTCACGTAGGACCCATGGTGGGTGTGGCTGAGACACCTGTGCAGCTACACGTTCCGGATGCAGCCTGTCCAATTTAGTCACGAGCCGACGACCCCAACAGAGTTCGGCCGGGCACTTACCCGTGGCAGTGCACGGAGTAGTACGGTGTGCCAAAAGAAAGTAAGCCAACCTGTGATGCCAGTTGCCGTAAGTCAGCTTCTTGAGGGCGTCCTTGGCGACGCGGACCATCCATTCAGCCAGACCGTTGGTGGAAGGATGGAAGGGAGCCGAAGCAGCGTGGCGGATCATGTTGGTCCGAAGAAATCCCTGAAACTCAGTAGAAGTAAATTGAGGACCGTTATCCGACACCAGAACATCTGGCAACCCGTGTGCAGCAAAAATATTTCTCAACACTTGAATAGTCTTGGCGGCTGTGGTAGAAGACACAGGCACGACCTCCAGCCATTTGGAATGGCTATCAACAACCAGGAAGAATTGACCCTGAAAGGGCCCAGCGTAATCTACATGTATTCTAGACCATGGAGTGTGTGTTTTCTCCCACCTGTGTACAGGGGCCTGGGGCATTTCAGGCCTGGACTGTTGGCAGGCATGACACCCATGGACTTGGGACTCGATGGCCCGGTCAATGCCAGGCCACCACAGATGGCTGCGTGCAAGCGCCTTCATCCTGACAATTCCAGGGTGGCCCTCATGTAATGAGATCAAGATTCTAGCCCTCAATGAGGCCAGGATCACAACTCTCGATCCCCAGAGGAGGCAGCCATTGAAAGTGGACAACTCGTGCCTCTTAACCCAAAAACGTTGAAATTCCTCAGCAGGGCACCTGTCAGGCCACCCAGATAAAACCCATGACAGTACGCGTTTGAGCGTGTGGTCAGTGGCAGTTTCAGCAGCCACATCCCTAGCATTGAGGGGACATTCAGGCAANCACAACAATGATGAAACCTGTCTTGAATGCATTTGGGTCAAAAGAGGGGGGAATGACATTGCCATAGGTGTATACTATAGGCCACCCAACCAAACAAAGGAAATAATGAACTTTTTGCTAGTCAGTTAACTAAGGTGTGTAGGAAGCACATCACAATAGTAATGGGGGACTTTAATTACCCTGACATCAACTGGGAGACAAACTCTGCACCAAGTGGAAGATCAAACAGATTCCTGACAAACCTAGCAGACAACTTTGTCTCTCAAAAAGTAGAGAAGGGAACTAGGGGATTAGCCATACTGGATCTAATCCTCACTAACACAGATGAAATGATAGCAGGTGTTGAAGCCACAGGAACATTGGGGGGAAGTGATCATGCAATATTGGAATTCAATATTATGGAAGCACAAGCAATAGAACAGTCAAACTAGAGTCTTGGACTTTAAGAGAGCTAATTTCAGTAAACTTAGAGAGAGCGTGGGAAGGATTCTATGGATAAGAATCCTCAAGGGGAAAACAACTCAAGAAGCTTGGGAAATTTTGAAAAGTGAGATTATAAAAGCCCAGTCTAGCACAATACCAATGAAGAAGAAAAATAATAGCTCTCCAAAGAAACCAGCATGGCCGCATAAAGAACTCTCTGATAAATTGAAAGATAAAAAGGACAAGTATAAAAAGTGGAAAGAGGGGCACATAACTAAAGCCGAATATCAGCAAATAGCCGGAGCCTGCAAAGATGAAGTGAGGAAAGCTAAGGCTCAAAATGAACCAAGGCTTGTGACCAAAGTCAAAAATAACAAAAAAGCTTCTTTCAACATGTAAAAAACAAGAAAAAAGTGAAGGAAATGATTGGTCCATTAGTGGGTAAAAGTGGCAAGAAAGTGACAAGTACCAGGGAGAAAGCAGAACAATTTAACTCATTTTTTGCATCTGTCTTTACACAAAGGGAAAAAACAGTCCAACCTATCAAAAACAGTACCATAAAAAATAGATTAGAAACACAAGTTAAGATAGGTAAGAAAATGGTAAGTGAGCTCCTGTCCAGCCTAGATGAGTTCAAATCACCAGGACCAGATGGATTACACCCCAAGGTTCGCAAGGAACTGGCAAATGTGATCTCAGAATCACTGAACTATATCTTTCAAAGATCCTGGAGAACTGGGGAACTACCAGAGGACTGGAAAAGAGCTGAAGTAGTTCCCATCTTCAAAAAAGGGGAAAAATGGATCCAGGAAACTAGAAACCTATCAGCCTGACTGTTAAGTCCGGAGAATAATGGTGCTTGAGACGAAGCATTTCTAACAAGTCTTTATTCTCTGCTTCCATTCTACGAACAACCCGAGCAGAGGCACACAGGCCTCTATTTATACCTTCTGATCCCCGGGCAAGTTCAACCAATCATGAGGCGGTCTTTTCCCGCCTTGCGCATGCGCACAAGGCCGGCGCCGCTCAGTCTGGTCCCGGGCAGCTTCTGCAAATGCCCGGGACTCTTGCAACGTCCCGAGCCTGCCTCTTGCAGGCTCAGGACACAACACCCCTTCCCCCTGGATGA